>NC_051214.1:28096458-28396458 GCF_015220715.1 Pygocentrus nattereri
CTACTTGCAAGTGCACTCATGCTTGTGTGTGTTCATGGTTGCCATACCATTCCTTTAACCTGGCCCCCTCTCTCCCCTCTTTAGTAGGTCCTGATGACTTGTACATTGTAGAACCTCTAAGGTTTTCTCCAGAGAAAAAGGTACAGTGTCCGTTTTGCCTGCAGTGGTGGGCTACTGTGTGCACATGACCATAGTGAGGCGAGGGGCTGAGTTCCAAACCACTCACTTGGCCTCTTTTTTTACCTCTTAGTTTGACTGACCCCTAATGAGGGTTCATTTAAATTAAACTGAACAAAGGCCTGGCTTAAGACTACACACTTAAGAAATAGCCAAGTGAACCACAGGAAGAGAGCAGGGTGTAATATTGAGCACACTGTAGCTTTATTTAGTGCATACACCGGGATAGGGCATAGTGAGTATTTTGGAACACAGCCCCAGCTGTTAATGTTTTGTACTGGCCATGAAGTGAACCTCTTCTCTGCCGACTGATGTTTTAAAAGCCATGGAAATTTTAAATGGCGGTGTTGTCATATTATTCAGCAGGGCTAGGTTTTACTAGTAGCTTGTCCTTCTGTTTTTCCTTCCTGTCATGGCCCTCATTTGTGTCATCCATTTTTAGTAATTATCAGTGTTAATGCAGCTGTAATGTTTTTTGTTTGTTTGTTTTTTCCTTCTTCTGTTTTGGCTTAAAGAGATGGTTTTGCCAGAAATCAAATTTGCACAATTTCCCTCTTGCCTCAAATGATTTGATTAGCTAAGACATGTTTAGTTTTTTAGTTTGAATAATCACACACTTGCCTCAAACTACATTAAGCAATATTGAAAAAGGCTTGCTTCTGGTTTCTGACACTATAAGGCTGATAAATACCCAAATATTGCTGTAGCTATGACAGCTTAACGACTGTCGGCCTATCAAAGCTTAGTCACTTGTTTAGCCACCATAAACCAGCCCATTTTATGCTTAAATTCCAGGACATTACCAGGTTACTTTACTCAGTAATATTTGGGCTTTGTGTAATTCACACCTGCAGCTCTTGCACAGTATTGTACATGCTCATACTTGCCATGAAATTCCTGGTAAACAAGACTTGACGTTCTCAGTAAGAACACCTGACAGTTATTTGATTTCTGAATCATGTGCAAATATACCCTCCCACAGAAAATTAAAACTCAACCATAGAAGCAAAGGTGTCACACATGTTCTGCTTTACTGGCGTCACTTTTACACAGAAGCATCGACGCACACTCAGGGTAAAAGTTTAGATAGAGTTTTCTAGAATTGTGAACAAAATCTAGAAAAAAAAGGGTCAATTCTTGAACTAAATCATCTGAAAATCTAATCTAGACGTTACTGTACTTCCTGATAATGTACCGTCCTGGAAAGTAGCCAGTTTAGTATAGTATATACTAAAGTATAGTTTGTGATTTAAGGTCACTGTAGTTATTCTATTTTATGTGGGTGTGGTGTTTAGAAGGATAACATGTTGCATGTTCAGATCCTACATCCCTACCTACCTACATAGAACAGCCCCCTCCCAGCACTGCATAGTTGTGTTTTCCATGCTTTAACAAATAATTTAGCTCAAGAAGGGGTTAATAAGTAGCATATAGGATATTAATTTGCTATGTTAAAGCAGGAAAAAAACTAAAACAAGCTTCAGATACCCAAATATGTCATGGCTAATACGTTTTGGCTAAAAAAAAATTGAAAAAAAATTGATTCCTGGTTGAAGTCACTCTAATATTGTTGGTTATATGCATATTGTCAAGTGATTCATGCTGAGGTATTGTAGATGGTGTATTTTAATTTAAATTCCTCTCTACACTCACTCGGCACAAAGGTGGTTCCTCTGGCTATTGATGGTTTTACATAAGCCGCTTTCTGACTGCAGAAAAATGAATTTGTTTTCTTTATTTCTTTCTGTGATTTTTGCTCGCAGAAGAAACGCTGCAAAACGAAAGGGGGAGAGAAGGCAGAGACTCTGAGGGCGTCCGTTGCCGAGATGATGATTGCTAATGGCGGCCCTAAGAAAGATGGCATCAGTGTGCCACAATTCCTGCCGTCAACCTGCGATGGCAGCGCGTCCACCTGCTCATCCAGAGATGGTGTGTCTGAGGGCAGCTCTGAAAGCTCCTCCTCCTCCTCCTCCTCTTCTTCCTCGTCCACAGCATCGGATGAGTCCTGCTGCAATGTCCAGTGCAACGGTCAGCTTTCAGCAAGCGTCCCATCAGCCAAGAACAGGATGGAGAAAAGGTCATTTAAGCGCCGGCGCGCCAAGATTGGTGAACAGCAGCAGCAAAAGCAGCAGCTGCCGCCACAGCCACATAGGCGATATGGGGCGGGGCTTCTACATACCCCAATTCCTGTGGCAACGAGTGTCATGCCAACACTACAGGAGCTGATGAAGGGGAAACAGGAACTAACCGTGGGGGCGTTTGGAGTGACCGCAGCTGTGACTGGCCGTGTCTGAGTTTAAAGACCCCCCTCCATCAGCACTGTATCACACGATTAAATCACTCACCTGTACAAATGGACAAAGGGACACGTCACTCCTCTGCTGAATCACCTCTGTTTTGCGTCAGCTAGGAGGAAGAGGTGGATTTAGTCCTGTCCTGTAGTGTTCTCTCTCTCTCTCTCTCTCTCTCTCTCTCTCTCTCTCTCTCTCTCTCTCTCTCTCTCTCTCTCTCTCTCTCTCTCTCTCTCTCTCTCTCTCTCTCTCTCTCTCTCTCTCTCTCTCTCTCTCTCTCTCTCTCTATCTATCTATCTATCTATCTATCTATCTATCTATCTATCTGTGTCTCTATCTGTGTCTCTATCTAACCATTTATAGAGCCAGACTCTGCCAGATATGTTCAAGCACAGAGTGGAGCAAAGGACTCCATTATCTGTGTCTCTATCTAACCATTTATAGAGCCAGACTCTGCCAGATATGTTCAAGCACAGAGTGGAGCAAAGGACTCCATGACAACAGTGATCACCTCCCACGTATTTTCCCTTTCATTCTGAGATCCTCTCCTATTTTATGTGCCTTTATTTGTCCGTTATTTACCTGTCACAAAGAGGTGAACAGTCCACAGATAGAGGTGAAGGGTCCTTTTTCATTTTCTTTCATTTTTGGAGAGAAATACAATTTATTTCCAGGGGGGTTACAAAGAAGACTAACTTTTGAATAGTATGAATGGGACTGTTGTTGTTTGTTGTTTTTTGTCTGTTTGTTGTTTTCCTTCTCCTTTCTTCTCAAGTGGACCAGTACAGTACATGACTCCATCAGTAGATATTTGTTCTTACTCATGGCCAGGATGATGAAAGGGAGGTTCCATTGAGGTTCCTTTCTTTCTTACACACTACCACAGGCCTCAGGTCCCTGCCTGCTGTCTCTTTCCCCACCAGACCCCTCCTACTGCCGCTTTCACTCTCGTATTGTTCAGATATGATCAGTGTTTGCTGCATTCTCTTGTGTTTCTAGTTGAGAAACAGGTTTATTTTTACTAACATGCTCTTTCTCTTTTTTCTCGGCCTGTTCTGCTTGGGTGTAACTCCAGCTCTTTTATTGCTCCTGGTGGTGTTTTTTTTTTTGTTAGTTTTTTTTGTTTTGTTTTGTTTTGTTTTTTTTTTGGTGGGACCAGCGTTGTACTTGGCATCATTGTAGCCCAGAGTTGTCCAGCACTTTACCATGCTTCAGTCCAGTGAATTGAATGGGCAGAACTGAATGAAGAACAGATCCATTTCTATTTCTTTTGTTTCTTTTCACTTTTGTGTCTGACAGGACCCTCTTAATGCTCCTCCTCTCATGTGTTTTGACATGAGGATTATTAATGATGATGATGAGGGTGATGACTGATGACGACGATGATGATGATGATGATGATGATCATAATTATATCATCATCATAAGTTCAGGCAGGGCCTGAACTCAACAGCCGAAAAAAACACATACAACATAAGTCATTCAAATTCATTCCCTTTTATGGCCTTCTGACTCTAGCTTTTTCAAACATGTTTACTGTTTACTCTTTGTTTACTACAACATGAGCCAACATTGGAGAGAGTTGTTTATGCCAGATGGCCAGTCTGAAATGCATACATACATATATTTGATATACACTCATTCTGGCGCACACCCTGTTGGATTCTACAGTGGACACTGCGTTTGCTGTTTTATTTATCTATTTATTTATTTAAATATCACTTTTGACTTGGGCTGTTCTGAGTTCAAGATCCTTGGTCATGCAGGGTCTTCCCTTCCAGTGTCCCTGTAGTGTGTTCACAGTATTTATTTAAGAATGCATGCTTTGCACACATAATTCTCCATAGAATCTACCCATGGAATATGCAATGGTACAGATACCCTAGGATGCTTTCTTGTTTTTGTCCTTCTTAATTACATTTCTGTTTTACTGAGTACAGAAAAAGCTGGAGTCTGAGTGCCAGCAGAGGAGTCTGAGTGCCAGCCGAAACCCACATCAGATTTCATTACATAGATTAACAGTTTTCATTTTGTTTTTGAAATTACCTTTAATTTTGAATTCTTTCTAATGTGCGAAGCCAGACGTCAGACACTGGTTAAAGAAAGTGCGTCTGCTTCTGTCTGAGGTTTAAAAAAATGGTCTGTTCTGACGAGTTCATGTCTGATTGATAGTAATTTAAAAGAATGCTGGAGCTCTGCTTAACTGTGTCTGTCACATTTTTCTAAGTCGCCTGCTTTCATTGTGTGATACCTCCTTTCAGCATGCATCTCTCTCCCATTCCTACACGCGCCCCTGTAAAAGAAGCATTACTTCACCCTCACTGGCATTGTACCTGCTGCTGTTTCTCTCCTGTTCTCTCTTTCGCTCTCATGTATATGTATGTATGTATGTATGTATGTATGTATGTATGTATGTATGTGTATGTATGTCTGCACTCACTGGACCACTCTACTCACTGTAGTTTTATTCTGTTGGACGAACTGTTTAAACGTAGCATGATTTTAGCTAACTGGTCTTTGTGTCGCAATTTCATTCACTCACCCTTTCTCCTCTAAAAAGAACAGTAAGCTCTCTCTAAGCATAAGAAATGTGATTTGGGGGGAATTAAAGGGAACAGATCAGAATGGTTCTCAGAGTTATTCCACATTCGGGGGGCTTAATGCTTTTTATGCATCTCTATCATGATCTCTTTCTACTTTTGTTTTTCTTTTTTGAATGTGTGTGATAACATGTTCGTGTAATTTGTGTTTTGTGTATGTACGGATGTTGTTTTGAACAGTGTGGAAGGAAAAGTATATTTGGAGAGAACCTGTCCTATAATCCGGTGGCCGGAGACCTGCGTCTGTGTGTGTGATGCAGGCTCTCTCTCAGCACTTTGGAATGCTCCTCATGCCTTTTATTGTTTTATTTTCTACACTAGACTTTGTTCAAGTGCTTCTTCTCCCCCATGCTTTTCTTCACTCTGGCGGCCTCTAGTGGCTACATGTTCCTGTGTTAAACCAGAGAATAGATGGCACCAAGAACACACCAGATGATCTGAGGAAAAGCTGCACAGTATTTTTTTTAAAATTTGGAACAGGAGTAACTGTAACTACAAAGATGTAGTGCCAATAGAAACTGTGAATTTCTAAATAAAAACACTTTGTCTTTGATGAACGTGTGTTTAGCTGCGTTACTTTGGTTTCAGTATATGGTGTGACATTGTGGGCAGGACATGCAGGGTAGCTTAATAATCATGGGTGAGCGTGAGAGTATGGAATTTGAAGTCAAGAAAATGAATACTATAAAAACAGTGCAATGATTGTTGATCAGTCAAGTTAAACAGGACTAATTATGCTCTCTATGTATTGAAATGACTGGATCGGAGGCCATCTACGATCTGCTCAGCAAACCATGTTGTGACGTAATTCATTTTAGCAGTAGAACAGGAGAGGGAGTGTGTTATCACAAAATAAGAATGGGTCTATTGCTTTTATACAGCAGCTAAATAAAATAAACTGGGCAGTCAATGGGGCATTTCATGTTTTAATGTTTGTAATTCCTTCCACCAAATTATAGTTCCTTAACAAGCAGCTTGTTGCTACATCAGAGTAACAAGCTCCGCCCACTCGCTGCACAGCCAGCAGTTCGTTCTCCAGCTCCACGCAGACCAACTGACAGGTTGGGAATTTAATATCGTCTCCTCTTCAGAGTCTGACCAAATTGGCTGTCGGTCAAATATGATCTAAGGATCCATTTTCTGTTTGTGGCAAAGTAGGAAGTAAAAACGTTCAAATAGCTTGAGCGTCTCCTAGAGCTGCCAAAGTCGTTGCTTAGCAACAGCGTCTTAGCAGAATGATGGTGATTGTGAAAAACCTGTGATGTTATGGCGAAATAACAGCTCTGTTAGAACACCTCACAAGCAATCAGCTTACATGGCCAGAACTACCTGTTGTATAAAACGATACATTTCATACCTCTTCTTTAAATACTCCATTAAAGCAGTAGTTGGGAAAAATGCACAATTTTCCCTGAGTGGATGAATCAATATGTTTTATGTATAAAACGTTTAAGTTTTGTTCTTGAGTGACAAGGCCAACTGTTAGTGGAACCTTCCTCTCAACCAATGAGCGCTAAGCAAACTGCATTCATGAGTCATCACACACTTAAGTGATCACAAATACACTTGCTGATGCAGTGTCTGTAGCTGTATGATGTACTAGTGTCTATAACAATGGACACAAGTACATTCAATATTTAGGCTTTAGTTTAGCTGCTACCACTATGCTAGCTATGAAATGCAATGTTCATTTGTAAAGATGTTCATGTAGTCTGCATGATGATGAATGGTGGGATATAAGTTTCCATTACTATTAATTTATGTATTTGTATAGCACAGCCATGCCTTGACTCATCATTTGGGATATATTTCACCCTATTACTGGGCAGTGGCAGTTAAGTGGTTATCATCCTGGACACTTGAGCACAGGGCCATATAGTCTTAAGGGTGCATGAGTAGGTTTTTATTTTCTGAAAAGTAATCATTTTAGTGTAGGTTCATTGCATGTCAGTTTTTAGTTTGATCAACGTTGTAAAAGGAGGTAATTGATGAGGCTAGAACTAGTTTGACTTGGCTTGGTGGTTGACTATCATTAAAGACAGCCAAGCACGGAATGAATCTGCTTCCACTTTCATTTACACACTGAAAAAAACAAAAACTACTTTTTCACATAAATTCTACTTTATTTTACCTAGTTTAGCAGTTCACGTGATAGTTTTGATTGTTTTTGTGATTTTGAAAACTGCCGCCTGAGGGATCACTCCTTTGAAATCTAGACTCTCTCTGCCGGCACTGGGCAGCTCCTCTCCAGCCATACTCATCCAGTCTGCGTTCAATTGAATGTCCTCTTTATCTCATTCACTTTTCCTCTCATCTTGGTCTCTTTTATAGTTTATTCTGCGACCCTTCCCACGTGTTCCTCTCCGGGTCTTTCTCTTTTGTTGATTTGTTTTGGCTTCATTCCCAGGAGAGTTGTTCTTCAATGGTTTTATTTCAGCTAGAAAAAAACATCAGAGAAATCAGCAACAAAACTCACAAATAATCTAACCTGGAGCAAAGACCTTGCACCTAATACTTCAATGATTAAAGTGTTAAAACGTGTGTTTCATTACAAATACAGACACCCGTATCAGATCAGAGCCATCTCTACATTTTACTCACCAGACTGGTCGACTGTTCCTCCAGTCTCATCAGTGAAATCTGCCCAACTTTTAATGGGTTCAGAATCAGGCATCACCTCTTTTCCTGCAATAAATCAGATTTTAAAACAAAAAAACGATTTGATTATTTCAGATTTGAAATGTTGATGTTTCAAAACAGACCAAAAGAGCAGATATTTGGTTTTATATTATTTGGTGTGAATTGGTGATGGTTGAAGATGGTCTTTGGTTCCATAGCGTTTGGTTCCATAGAGTTTAACTACTTCATTCTTAATAAATTGTGGTTTCTATTACTTACCAAGGGCTTGTTTGACAACCGTCTCTGTCTCGTCCAGCTGAATGTCCGTCAGGTTGTTTAGGTCATCAGCCTCTGGTTCCACATCAGTGACCTTGTGCAGCTCATTACCTGCTTGAAATGTTGAAAGTATTAGCAGTTGTTCAGCTTCTTATGTCCTTAATATCTGTTTCTCTTTTACTCACCGAGACTGTGGTTCTCAACATCACTCAGCAGGCCTACCATCAGACAATTTCTGATGTTCCAGTCTGTTTCACCATCAGATATCTTTTCCACATCTTTTCATGCAGGAGACAGAAATATTCATTAAATCCTGACGTAAGTAAGATATTTGGTGTTATGTAGTAGTATTTGATGAAGGCTGAAGATGGTGGTTGGAGGAGGAGATGCTGATATTGTTATATTAAATCCTGATTTAAATTTTTAACAGTTTAACTGTTGTTTTCTTCATTATATCTAGCATTCATTTGCACTACTCACCCAGAGGACGGTCATTAAGTGTGTCTGTTTCATCCAGATTAGTCTGAATGCTGTGTGTAGAGGGTTCAGCTTCAGTATCTGCCACGTTCATCTCTTCACAACCTGATTCAAAGAAACAGAGACAGAATTTTCTATAAATTCTTGATTATTACTTCTGTACTTCTGTTTAACTGTGATTTTCTTCATGATATCTAGTGTTAATTTGCACTACTCACCCAGAGGATGGTCATTAGGTGTGTCCACTTCATCCAAATAACTCTGCATGTTGAGTGTCGGGGCCTCAGGCTCGGTGTCTGTAGCATTCATCACTTCACCTCCTAATTCAAAGAAAAAGTGAGGCAATTTTCTATGAAATGTTAATTAAACTCGACCGAAAGCTGGTATTACGTCTCAGTAGTTATGGTAAAGTGAAGGAATCTGTGAATGAGCAGATTCTGTAATAGGTGTGTCTTGAACATCATGTGAAGAGTTTATTAAGCATTTATTTTTCAGTTTATTTTCATAAATCAATATTTTAAAAACATCTGTGGCATTTTGTGTTTATTATATATTATTCATTTCTTTTACTCACCCAGCGATTCGGCCTCGATCTTGTCAACGATAAGGAGCATCAGCTGTTTAACGGCGTCAACCTCAGCTTCGGTGAGTGTCGCCTCAAACATCTCATCTCCTGCTTTAACATAGATAAATATCAATGATTATAAAACATCAACAACCATGTGATCAGCTTTATTTTAGAAAAATAAACAGATATTATTATATCATATTTCATATTTTTAAAGTGATATCTCTGGGATTGTTAGCTTATATATATTTTTAATGTTAACAGAATATCAGCAGTTCTTCTGATGTATTGTTGTTATGCCATCAGCTCAGTTGCTGTATGTACCCAGATGTTGCTCCATGCTGTCCTCAGTCTCATCCAGATAAATGTTCATGAGCTGCTCAAGTGCTTCAGCCTCTGTTTCAGCAGGCATCATCTTCAGCTCGACATTTTCTGTTTTCACACGAATCAGAACTGTCAGTTTACCAGCTGTGACATTTTCATGATATCAGTTATTAATTTTCTGTACTAACCCAGAGCTGTGCTGTTTGCTGCAACATCTTTCAGTAACAGTGATAGTAGCATCTGCTCAATCAGTGTTATCACGATGTTATTTAAGCAATAGAACACGAGATGTTATTCGCGATAACACACCCCTCGGGTGTTCTACTGCTTTTAAACAGCAGTTAAATTAATAAAGTAAGAACTTAATAAACTGGGCCATGAATGCGGCGTTTAATATGTTTTAATGTTCAGTTCCTTCCACCAAATTATAGTTCCTTAGCCAAGCAGCTAGTTGCTACGTCAGAGTAACGAGTTCCGCCCACTTGCTGCACAGCTGGCAGCTCGTTCTCCAGCTCCTTACACCAAATTTCCAAACGGTCATCACCACTGAGCAGGTTTTCAATCAGCTGTGGCAAAAAACAGTTAAAAACCTGGAGTTTTCCAGAAATGATCCGATTACCATTGGCCAAACGTGTAGTCTCATCTTCAGAGTCTGACCAAATCAGTTTTTGCTAGATCAGTGTTAATGTTTTGTTCAGCCAGTCTGTAAAGCATTTAACAGCCCATTTAGCTTGGTGAAAGGTGTTGGGTTCATTTCTGGCTGATTCCAGGTTGTTTAGGTGTTTTTCTACAACAGAAAGCTTCTTCAGCTTCTCTTTCTCTGTTTTCACATTAAGATATACTGTCAGTTCTCCAGCTTTGTCCTTTTCATGATATCAGTTATTAATGACTCCTGCCTTAGTGCTCATCATCTGATTTTCCACTTTTTCAATAACGCAAGATTAATACATTGTATTCTTGAGAGCTGCTTTATGAGAGATGTTGCTTTTTTTTAGTTGAGTTTTTTTATTCATATTTGAAATTGAATGTTCATGTGGACGTTTGGTATTCAGTGCTGGATTCATTCATCTTAGCATTATTATCAGTAGTTTGTAGTCCTGTTTTTTTCTGGCAGATATTAACTTCCATTTCTTACCCAGAGCTTGGTTGTTATCTGCCTCCTGCTCTTTCGGGTCAGTGCACACCAGTGGTGTGATGTCTATGGCCTTGGCTTCAGCCTCAATCTGAACCAGTGAAGTTTCCCTTAGATCACTGCTGGCTTCAGGAATATCTTCACTGGTTAGGAAGTCCTCATATAGAAGAGTTCCAGTCTTCTCAGGTATCACAGCAGAAATATTGTCCAAGCTGCCAGGCACAAGACCTGCTAGGATGTGTGGAGCTTCACTTTCCTTCTCTCCTTCTGCTGGCTGTGGGCTTGCTTGGCTTTCTTCTGCCCTTTGTCTTTTCTTTTTTCTGTTGTTCCTTCCTTTGTCTTGTTCTCCACTTTTTCTTCTTCTTGACTTTGCCTCCACTCTTCAGTTGTTCGTCATGTGCCTTGTTCTCTGTGTCTGAGTCGGACTGCTGGCCTCTGCAACACCAAAACCAGAGGTAGCTCATTGTGCTGCTGGTCTGCTCTCTCGTCTCAATACAGAATGATTTGAGAATGTAGTGCGTGTGGAGTTTATCTGTGTCAGAGCCGTTATGACATCACTATGTTTTAAATATCGTTCCATCAGGTGAGAAAGTCGCCCATTATGATGTCACTGATCTACACTGTAGTTGCTGCAGTCAAATGGATGTGAATTATATATAAAATTGGCATCTGTGTGTTAAATTATACAAGAGGTTTTTGCTCAAACTCCTAACATTTGTGTCTGTATTATATACCAAGGCTTATTATTAAGTAACTATAGGGACTTCAATGCATGCTAAAGGAGCTTTTCTTTGGTTATACAAGGGTGTAGTAAAACTTTGTCTTGGTTAGGGGTTCATTTCCCAGTCACAGCTTTACATAAAAGGAAAATTGCTTTAAACTGTTCATTGTGGCAGTCAATGTGCTTTGACTGTACATATTATTACACTGGAATACATACAAATGAACATAAATACAGTAAAAAGTCACAAGAATTGCTTGCTTCTCACTGTGTTTCAGCCATCGCATGAATTTATTCACTTCCATCAGCAGTTTATCTGATTTGACATAATGCACCACATAATCATGTCAAATAACATCATTTCAATGACTGATCTCACTGTATATAATGTAGAGGAAAGAACCCTGAACAAAGATGGATACACAGATATGAAGATGAACACTTAACTAGTGGAGTAAATGTGTTTCATGTAATTTTTTTACAATTTTGAATTGCTTCATGTAACTGTGAAGTCACAAATAAATTATGTTGCATGTATCTTGCAATCTGTAACTGTAGAACCTGTCAAACTGTACACATTTTGGAACAGTACTTTGAAAACAAAAGACTACCATGTAGATCAAATAGCATCTGCAACATGACATTTTGGTTAACTTTGGGGACAATTGAACTTTGAGTTGAGTCCATCTCAACACATAGAATAAGTGACAGCTCTGTTTTTTTCATCTTAAGTTTAAGTGATACTTATTAGTCCCACAACGGGGAAATTTCACCTCTGCATTTAACCCATCCATGAAGTGAAACACCACATACACACTAGTGAGCACTCACACACTAGGGGGCAGTGAGCACACTTGCCCGGAGCGGTGGGCAGCCCTATGCACAGCGCCCAGGGAGCAGTGGGAGTTAAGTTTCTTGCTCAAGGACACCTCAGGCATGTACTGTTGGCACTGGGGATTGAACCAGCAACCTTCTGGTCACAGGATCAGTTCCCTAACCTCCAGCCCATGACTGCCCTAAAGTTTCTTAACTGCTTCTTATTAACACTGTAGTTCTTTATATCTTGGTGACAACAAGAAGGAATGGCCCAACAAAGGACATCCAGATGTTCGTCACTTCAATCATGTTTCTTGATCTGGTTAAACGGGTCTCTGACAAAATCAGCAGCATCCCTTGTTCCATCCATTTTAACAATGTGAGTTTCTTACACACTTTCCTGGAAACAGAAACAAACAAACAGCAGTAACAGTATCTGATGGTGATACAGATGAATTAAACAATCAGACTGAACGTTTTCTTAATACACTGTAAATGGCTTCATCTGTCCCTGCATAATTAGGTGTCCTGCAACTCTAAGAGCAGTGATGGATGCTAATCGTATAAAGGGGGAAAGGGAGTCTTCACTTTGAGTTTGGTATCTGTGACCTGATGTCAACGGTTCTATTCAAATTTCTCCTCTCAGTCAGCCATGTCCCTATCTTACAGGTAACACTATTTACAGTGTGAAGTATGTCCAAATTTTGCCCTTGACTTAAAACTGCTGCATCAGTAAGTAAATAAACTTAGAACAAACAGCCTTTTCCATTTAGCCTCTAGTGGAACAGCTGTGTGATTTTAATGGTGACTCCTTGTCCTGCCGAAATTGTATCCACCCCCTCTTTTCAACAGTGATTCTTATGGCCTCTGAAAACAACAGATTTTATTATAAATTAGTTTCTTCCCCCACCGAATCCACATCCAACACCCCCCAGACAAACAGTAACAGTAACATCTTTGAACAAAAACTGCAATAACATTACTTGAATTACTCACTGTTGTGTCTGATAAATCAATTATGTTGTTTTGTTTAGAAAGGGAGTTGGATCTCTGTGTGCCAGGTGACGGACAGAAGTGGCCGTGATGTGATGTGGCCAAATTTGCAGCCTCTTTTATTTGGGCTGTAGGTTTGTGGTGCTTAGTGTTTGGGGATTAGGAGATAAGGAATTCCTGGAATTTCTATATTCCTTAACAAGCTGCATCCTATAAGAACTTCAGGTTATAAGACTTTATTACAAAGTGAATAGGAATAAAATGTCTAAGTAAATACGAACCATCACACTGTGCTGGTTGTTTGGTTGATGGGAGGATTAAATTTTTTTTTCTGAATTGTTTTTCCTTTTTCTGTCGTTTTATTTGACTCATCAGTGAATTGTCCAGCACTATGTTATGTTCAATTTTTGAAGTGCTTTTGCTTTTTTCAGGTGTTTGTGAACGATTGTCCGGCACGTGAAATTAACTACCTCTTTAGCAGTAACAGCTGTTTACCGGGAGCCAGAGCGCCAGACATTATTGGCAACCTTATTCGAGGACAGTCATTCATATAGGGGCCAATGATATTCATCTGTGGCAGTCTGAGATAATTAAGGGTTGAAAGGACCGGCCGTTTTTGGTCCGTTTATGAAGAGGAACCAGAGAGTGGATCACATGTCCTGTGGAAAGTCTCAGTCTCAGCGAGCGTGCTCGGGGCAGGAAGACAGAACCACTCTCGTAATCAGTCAAAGAGTTTATTAAGTCTTCTGCACAAAGAAAGAAGGGCACTCCTTCTTTTATACAAACACGTCCTGCCCTGTTGCGTACAAGCAAACAGGGTGGACCCAAATAAGTTGTCTAACAGTCATGAAATGCTAAGCTGACACTCACGGACCACCGGAACTGCCCAAAGGAGGGGGGCTTCTGCTCTGTGTACGACAATCTTACCTACAAAAGAAAACAAATGGTTCTGGACAGAATGTTGTCCCGATAAGAGGAGCAAGTTGTTTGTGCATACTGCCAAGGACAGTAGCTATGCTTGCTGCAAAGTCTGCTTAGAGCAGAGTTAGAGCAGAGTTAACCCTTTCAAGGGTAATATTAGAGAGGTGATTAAACAGGCCTAGATGATGTCCGATACCATAATTTGCTCTGGCCCCATCCCAATGCAGCACAGTACTACAGCAGGCTTTCAGCGTTAAGCTGCTGAATGTCCAAGTGGTTTTCGGAAAATCAACTGGGCTTTATAGATAATTGGTTAAATTTCAAAGGCAAACCTGGTCTCATAGGTAGGGATGGTGTCCACCCCACGTGGGAGGGTGTTGCCTTACTTTCTTGCAGCATAGCTCATAGTCTTTTAGTTAGTCAGCAGAGTAGTGTAAATAGCTGCTGACAATCCAGAGCCGGGACCAGGCTGCAGACAGACAGGCTAAACTGACCATCTGCGAACTGCCTTGAGGCGTCACCCAGGTTCAACTTTATTGAGACTGTGTCTTTGCTTTGAATTAAAAATAAATGTAATCATAAAAAAACTCAATCAGCCCGTTTAAACAACCTAATCAACATATATCCGTATGCAGATGATAGCACTAACACCCTAGATCTAAAGTTTGGATCACTCAATTTAAGATCACTAAACTCAAAAGCAGTCATCGTAAATGAAATTATAAGTGATCATAAATTTGACGTTTTCTGTCTCACTGAAACATGGATTAGACCAGATGAATATTCAGCCTTAAATGAAGCTGTAGGCTATAATTATGTACATAGGCCAAGATTATCAGGCAAGGGAGGTGGAGTATGTGTAATCTACCACAATACACTAGATATTAGTCAGAAACAATGTGACACCATCATCACTTCCTTTGAGGTCCTTTCCATTCACGTTACAAATCCAGTCACAAAAAAGAACTTTTCATTATTTAACATTTACAGACCACCAGGGCCCTACTCTGAATTTTTAAAAGAATTTAGTGATTTCACTGCAAACCTGGCTGTGTGCAATGACAAAGTAATAGTTGTAGGGGATTTTAATATTCACTTTGAGAAGGTAGATGACCCACTAAAAAAGGCATTTACTTCAGTTCTAGACTCTGTTGGTATTACCCAAAATGTGACAGGGCCTACACTCTACTGTAGTCACACTATAGATTTAGTTTTGACACTAGGTGTGTTGTTATGCGTTGCTTAAATATACTCCATTACCCAGAAGGCAGGGGGGACCAGAGGGTGCTGACGGGGAGTTTTTAGTTCAGTAAAGTCACAGATAAACCCACGCTGACCGTGTGTGTCTATTCATTAATGCACTACACGGCATAACATGGTGTCAGATGGTGAAAATCTTTGAAAGTAAGCAGGAAAGATGAGTTTCGGTGACGAGTGAGCGAGTTTGAGCTGTGAGGTTGTGCCTACGAGCCTAGAAGTGAAATGTGTAATGCTAACGACGGAGGAGAACGGCAGCAGCATTAGCGGTGAGGAAAGCACGGGAGAACTCGGCGAACACGGAGAAGAAGTGGTGCCAGAGACGTCACAATCACCGCAGCAGAATCCGTCGACTGGAAGGACAGAAAGAAGACCCGCAGTCATGGATAAGCTAAGTCCACCCTCACCCATGCAGTTTAGTGGAAATCTCGCAGATAATTGGTAAAGGTTCAAGCAGAGATTTGAAATATATCTAGCTGCTAGCGGAGCGGGGCAAGGGGACGAGAAATTGCAAGCTCAAATCTTTCTGCATGTCATTGGGGAAGACGCGTTGGACATTTATAACAGTTTCCAAACTGCAGCCGCTGATCTGAAACTATCTACACTGTTGAAGAAATTCGAAGAGTACTTCGTGCCTACAAAAAACATAACGTTTGAGAGATACAAGTTCTTTTCCTGTGACCAAAAGCCTGGCAATGCTTTCGATCTGTACCTGGCAGAACTGTATACTTTAAGCAAGACATGCGAGTTCGTTGCACTGAGAGATTCACTAATAAAGGACCGCATAGTTTGTGGAATTGCAGACAATGGCCTGAGAGAGAGATTGCTAAGAGAGAAAGATCTGACTTTGGATAAGGCAGTAGACCTGTGCAGGGCATCACAGAGCTCACGCGAGCAAGTCAAAGAACTGGCCAGAACAGAAATAGCTGTGCATGCAGTAAGAACAAAGGAGCAGCATAAGAAACGCCAATGTAAACAAAAAGAAGACAAAATGGTGGATGGCACTTGTAAGAAATGTGGAGGCAGTCACGTGCCAAGAACATGTCCAGCTTATGGGAAAACGTGTAATAATTGTGGAAAAAGAAACCATTATGCAAAATGCTGCACGGCTGAGACAAAGAAAAAAGTGCATACACTGGACAAGGAAGCAGATGAGTTTTTCGTGGATGTGGTACAGGCATCCCATGCTGAAAAAGAAGAATGGGTTGTTCCAGTGACTGTAAATGAGACAACAATACCGTTTAAGTTGGATACGGGGGCACAGGTAAACTTGTTGTCATTTGCTGATTACAAAACGCTAAAAATAAAAAGCAAGATACATCCAGTGAAATTGAAAGTGACAGGTTACACCGGAGAAAGTGTACCAGTTAAAGGCAGCTGTATAGTTACATTCAAACACAAAGGCCAGATGTTAAAGGCGCAGTTGTTGATTGTTGAAAAGGAAGTGCAACCAATACTAGGTGTAACTGCATGTGAGAAACTCAATCTCGTAAAGAGAGTGTTTATGGTGGCTTCGCAGACAGCAGACAAAAAGAACACAGACAACGGTGATCAAGACACTTTAATGACAGAGTTCAAGGATGTTTCTGAGGGACTAGGCTGCTTACCAGGTGAACACAAAATACATGTGGACGAAACAGTTGCACCAGTAGTTCACGCATGCCGAAAAGTTCCATTTGCACTGAGAGAAAAACTGAAGGAAGAATTAGGAAGAATGGAAAAACTGAAGGTCATACAGAAAATCAATGAACCGACAGACTGGGTGAGTTCCCTTGTCATCGTACAAAAGAAAAATGGTGCATTACGCATATGTCTGGATCCCAGAGATTTGAATAAAGCAGCCAAAAGAGAGCATTTCAAGTTGCCAACCCGTGAGGAGATTATGTCTCAGTTCGCAGGAGCCAAGTGGTTCAGTAAACTTGATGCGTCTTCTGGGTTCTGGCAGATGAAGCTTGACGACGCTAGTTCAAGACTCTGTACTTTCAACACGCCAGAAGGAAGATACCGATTCCTCCGTCTTCCATATGGAATCCTATCTGCTCCAGAGGTCTATCACAAGACTATTCACACCACATTCGAGCACATTCCAGGAGTCACAACCATAATGGATGACGTGATAGTGTGGGGATCCACAAGAGAGGAACATGACACAAGGCTACGACAAGTGCTTGAGCGGACACGAAGTGTCAACCTGAAGCTAAACAGAGACAAATGTGAATTCGCGGTCAAGTCACTGACGTTCATCGGAGATGTTGTTTCTGAGAAAGGGGTGAGTCCTGACCCAAGAAAGATGTCAGCCATAGTCAATATGGAGAGGCCCCAGAACAAGGATGAGGTGAGGCGGTTCTTAGGGATGGTCACATACCTAGCTAAGTTCATACCCCAGCTGTCTGCCATTTCAGCTCCACTCAGGATGCTGCTAGAGCAGAAAAATGAGTGGATGTGGCTACGACAGCAAGAGGAGTGTTTTCAGAACCTGAAAAAGATACTCATCTCAGAGCCAGTGCTTAGGTTCTATGATCCCAAACGAGAGACAAGAATCTCAGCTGATGCTTCTCAAGATGGCTTAGGAGCCGTCCTTCTACAGTTGCACGAGGAAACATGGCAACCTGTGGCCTATGCGTCGAGGGCCCTCACCAGCGCTGAGGTCAATTATGCGCAAATTGAGAAGGAATTTCTGGCCACCACGTATGCATGCGAACATTTCCACCAGTATGTATATGGGCAGACTGTAGAAGCAGAGACAGACCATAAACCATTGGTCGCCATCATGTCCAAGCCATTGACTGACTGTCCACTGAGAATACATCCATCCATCCATCCATCCATCCATCCATTTTCTAAGCCGCTTCTCCGTCAGGGTCGCGGGGGGGAGCTGGAGCCTATCCCAGCAGTCTTTGGGCGGAAGGCAGGATACACCCTGGACAGGTCGCCAGTCCATCGCAGGGCAGACACACAGACACAGACAGTCACTCACACACTCACACCTAGGGACAATTTAGCATATCCAATTGGCCCGACTGCATGTCTTTGGACTGTGGGAGGAAACCGGAGAACCCGGAGGAAACCCACGCAGACACGGGGAGAACATGCAAACTCCACACAGAGAGGACCCCGGTCACCCGGCCGGGGAATCGAACCCAGGCCCTCCTTGCTGTGAGGCGACAGTGCTACCCACCACACCACCGTGCCGCCCCACTGAGAATACAGCGTATGTTAATACGACTGCAGAAATACGATGTGAAATTGACATATACACCAGGAAAATACATGTATGCAGCTGATACACTGTCACGGGCTGTTGACAAACATGAGAAACCAGACAAGGAAAAATGTGCTGACATACAGGCATATGTTGACATGATCATGACATCACTTCCTGTGTCACATGAAAGATCAGAACAACTTAAACAAGAAACTGAAAAGGATGAGACATTGACAGAACTCAAGAGGATGATCAAACAAGGCTGGCCTGAGCACAAGAGCGACTGTCCACAGCGAGTTCAAGATTACTGGACCTGCAAAACAGAGCTGACAGTGGTCGACAACATTGTGTTCAAGGGCAACAAGTTTGTAATTCCAACTTCAATGCGCAAAGACATGCTCAGGAAGATACATGAAGGGCACCTGGGGGAAGAAAAGTGTAAACGCAGAGCTCGTGAAGTCATGTATTGGCCGAGAATGTACCAAGACATAAGCATGACCACAGCCTCATGTGAAGTGTGCTTGACTTACAGATCCAAGCAGCAGGCAGAACCACTTATGTCTTACTCTGTGCCAGGTAGACCATTCTACAGAGTAGGAGTGGATCTGTGCGAATGCCATGGAAAGAGCCATATAGTGGTGACAGATTACTTCTCAAACTACCCTGAGGTCGCAACATTGCAAACAACATCTAGCAAGGCAGTCATTGCATTCCTGAAGACTGTATTTGCAAGGCATGGAGTCCCATGTGAACTGATATCGGATAATGGTCCACAATTCGCAAGCAGTGAATTTGCTGACTTCGCAAAAGAATGGGGTTTTCAGCACATAACATCTAGCCCACATTATCCTAGGTCCAATGGCCTTGCAGAGAGCTCAGTCAAAGTTGTCAAAGGTCTCATGAAGAAAGCGCACGATGGAAAAGAAGACTTTCATCACAGCCTGATGATCTACAGAAGTGCGCCACTGCAGAACGGCCTGTCACCAGCCCAAATGCTAATGGGACGACGCTTGAGAACCAATCTGCCAATGCATGATAATCTCTTGACACCCAAAGGAGCACACAAGATCAAAATTGACAAAGAAAAAGACAAAGAGAAACAAAAACTGCAACACGACAAAAGAGCAAGGAAACTGCGCGTATTAAGGCCTGGAGAACAAGTCAGGATCAGAGATCATGTGACAGGCATCTGGAATCTGCAGGGTTCAGTGCAAAAAGAGGTGGCACCACGCTCTTATGAAGTTCAGACGGAGCATGGAGGGTCTCTGAGAAGAAACCGTGTCGATCTCAAGCCACAAATGTCAAAACAGACAGGGGTGGAACAGCCTGACACAATGCCGCAAGCCGGAGACAACACCCTGAAGCATACCGTGGAACCGGAAGTGCCAGCAACTGTCCATAGCTCTCCTGCCAAGACACCGTGCAGGCCAAAGCGCACGGTTCTGCCTCCTAAGAGACTCATTGAAAGTTGCTGAACACTAGAGACTGTAAATTTGTTGTGTGTAAAAAAAAAAAAAAAAAGTTCATAATGTGATGTTGTGAATGTTTAAAGCAGAGCATTTAGAGTAAGTTAATGCAAGGTACATTAGGTCTTAGACATAGTCATAGTCTTAGTTGGGGTATAGTTCATCTCTTTTCTAAAGGGGGGAGATGTGTTGTTATGCGTTGCTTAAATATACTCCATTACCCAGAAGGCAGGGGGGACCAGAGGGGGCTGACGGGGAGTTTTTAGTTCAGTAAAGTCACAGATAAACCCACGCTGACCGTGTGTGTCTATTCATTAATGCACTACACGGCATAACACTAGGTCTTAACATAGACAAGCTTAATATCTTACCGCAAACCTCAGCAATCTCCGACCATTACCTAATTTTATATGAGCTACGTCTTAGCCGTAATATATGTACGTCCCCTCGCTATTCTACAAAGTGCTCAATAAAACCTTTTATCAACCTACAATTCATAGAAAACCTTCCAGAACTATCAACCCCAGTCTCTACTCCATCAGACCAAATGGAGTTAGATTTACTAACGGATTATTTAGAAAATACCTTTCAATCCGCTTCAGAAAATGTGGGACCACTTAAAATAAAAAGAATAAGGCAGAAAAAGCTCGCCCCATGGTACAATGATAAAACCCGGGCCTTAAAACAAACAGTTCAGAAACTAGAGTGGAAATGGCGACAAACCAAGCTGGAAGTGTTCCACTCTGCCTGGAAGGACGGCCTTATAGAGTATAGAAATGCTCTCACTGAAGCTCGCTCAGCATATCTGGCCTCTCTGATCGAGAATAATAAATATAATCCTAGATTACTGTTTAGTGTGATTTATTATGTGCCTTTATTTGTCCGTTATTTACCTGTCACAAAGAGGTGAACAGTCCACAGATAGAGGTGAAGGGTCCTTTTTCATTTTCTTTCATTTTTGGAGAGAAATACAATTTATTTCCAGGGGGGTTACAAAGAAGACTAACTTTTGAATAGTATGAATGGGACTGTTGTTGTTTGTTGTTTTTTGTCTGTTTGTTGTTTTCCTTTTCCTTTCTTCTCAAGTGGACCAGTACATGACTCCATCAGTAGATATTTGTTCTTACTCATGGCCAGGATGATGAAAGGGAGGTTCCATTGAGGTTCCTTTCTTTCTTACACACTACCACAGGCCTCAGGTCCCTGCCTGCTGTCTCTTTCCCCACCAGGCCCCTCCTACTGCCGCTTTCACTCTCGTATTGTTCAGATATGATCAGTGTTTGCTGCATTCTCTTGTGTTTCTAGTTGAGAAACAGGTTTATTTTTACTAACATGCTCTTTCTCTTTTTTCCCGGCCTGTTCTGCTTGGGTGTAACTCCAGCTCTTTTATTGCTCCTGGTGGTGTTTTTTTGTTTGTTTGTTTGTTTTTTTGGTGGGACCAGCGTTGTACTTGGCATCATTGTAGCCCAGAGTTGTCCAGCACTTTACCATGCTTCAGTCCAGTGAATTGAATGGGCAGAACTGAATGAAGAACAGATCCATTTCTATTTCTTTTGTTTCTTTTCACTTTTGTGTCTGACAGGACCCTCTTAAAGCTCCTCCTCTCATGTGTTTTGACATGAGGATTATTAATGATGATGATGAGGGTGATGACGATGATGATGATAATCATAATTATATCATCATCATAAGTTCAGGCCGGGCCTGAACTCAACAGCCGAAAGAAAACACATACAACATAAGTCATTCAAATTCATTCCCTTTTATGGCCTTCTGACTCTAGCTTTTTCAAACATGTTTACTGTTTACTCTTTGTTTACTACAACATTAGCCAACATTGGAGAGAGTTGTTTATGCCAGATGGCCAGTCTGAAATGCATACATACATATATTTGATATACACTCATTCTGGCGCACACCCTGTTGGATTCTACAGTGGACACTGCGTTTGCTGTTTTATTTATCTATTTATTTATTTAAATATCACTTTTGACTTGGGCTGTTCTGAGTTCAAGATCCTTGGTCATGCAGGGTCTTCCCTTCCAGTGTCCCTGTAGTGTGTTCACAGTATTTATTTAAGAATGCATGCTTTGCACACATAATTCTCCATAGAATCTACCCATGGAATATGCAATGGTACAGATACCCTAGGATGCTTTCTTGTTTTTGTCCTTCTTAATTACATTTCTGTTTTACTGAGTACAGAAAAAGCTGGAGTCTGAGTGCCAGCAGAGGAGTCTGAGTGCCAGCCGAAACCCACATCAGATTTCATTACATAGATTAACAGTTTTCATTTTGTTTTTCAAATGACCTTTAATTTTGAATTCTTTCTAATGTGCAAAGCCAGACGTCAGACACTGGTTAAAGAAAGTGCGTCTGCTTCTGTCTGAGGTCTAAAAAAAAATGGTCTGTTCTGACGAGTTCATGTCTGATTGATAGTAATTTAAAAGAATGCTGGAGCTCTGCTTAACTGTGTCTGTCACATTTTTCTAAGTCGCCTGCTTTCATTGTGTGATACCTCCTTTCAGCATGCATCTCTCTCCCATTCCTACACGCGCCCCTGTAAAAGAAGCATTACTTCACCCTCACTGGCATTGTACCTGCTGCTGTTTCTCTCCTGTTCTCTCTTTCGCTCTCATGTATATGTATGTATGTATGTATGTATGTATGTATGTATGTATGTATGTATGTATGTATGTGTATGTATGTCTGCACTCACTGGACCACTCTACTCACTGTAGTTTTATTCTGTTGGACGAACTGTTTAAACGTAGCATGATTTTAGCTAACTGGTCTTTGTGTTGCAATTTCATTCACTCACCCTTTCTCCTCTAAAAAGAACAGTAAGCTCTCTCTAAGCATAAGAAATGTGATTTAGGGGGAATTAAAGGGAACAGATTAGAATGGTTCTCAGAGTTATTCCACATTCGGGGGGCTTAATGCTTTTTATGCATCTCTATCATGATCTCTTTCTACTTTTGTTTTTCTTTTTTGAATGTGTGTGATAACATGTTCGTGTAATTTGTGTTTTGTGTATGTACGGATGTTGTTTTGAACAGTGTGGAAGGAAAAGTATATTTGGAGAGAACCTGTCCTATAATCCGGTGGCCGGAGACCTGCGTCTGTGTGTGTGATGCAGGCTCTCTCTCAGCACTTTGGAATGCTCCTCATGCCTTTTATTGTTTTATTTTCTACACTAGACTTTGTTCAAGTGCTTCTTCTCCCCCATGCTTTTCTTCACTCTGGCGGCCTCTAGTGGCTACATGTTCCTGTGTTAAACCAGAGAATAGATGGCACCAAGAACACACCAGATGATCTGAGGAAAAGCTGCACAGTATTTTTTCTTAAATTTGGAACAGGAGTAACTGTAACTACAAAGATGTAGTGCCAATAGAAACTGTGAATTTCTAAATAAAAACACTTTGTCTTTGATGAACGTGTGTTTAGCTGCGTTACTTTGGTTTCAGTATATGGTGTGACATTGTGGGCAGGACATGCAGGGTAGCTTAATAATCATGGGTGAGCGTGAGAGTATGGAATTTGAAGTCAAGAAAATGAATACTATAAAAACAGTGCAATGATTGTTGATCAGTCAAGTTAAACAGGACTAATTATGCTCTCTATGTATTGAAATGACTGGATCGGAGGCCATCTACGATCTGCTCAGCAAACCATGTTGTGACGTAATTCATTTTAGCAGTAGAACAGGAGAGGGAGTGTGTTATCACAAAATAAGAATGGGTCTATTGCTTTTATACAGCAGCTAAATAAAATAAACTGGGCAGTCAATGGGGCATTTCATGTTTTAATGTTTGTAATTCCTTCCACCAAATTATAGTTCCTTAACAAGCAGCTTGTTGCTACATCAGAGTAACAAGCTCCGCCCACTCGCTGCACAGCCAGCAGTTCGTTCTCCAGCTCCACGCAGACCAACTGACAGGTTGGGAATTTAATATCGTCTCCTCTTCAGAGTCTTGCCAAAATGGCTGTCGGTCAAATATGATCTAAGGATCCATTTTCTGTTTGTGGCAAAGTAGGAAGTAAAAACGTTCAAATAGCTTGAGCGTCTCCTAGAGCTGCCAAAGTCGTTGCTTAGCAACAGCGTCTTAGCAGAATGATGGTGATTGTGAAAAACCTGTGATGTTATGGCGAAATAACAGCTCTGTTAGAACACCTCGCAAGCAATCAGCTTACATGGCCAGAACTACCTGTTGTATAAAACGATACATTTCACACCTCTTCTTTAAATACTCCATTAAAGCAGTAGTTGGGAAAAATGCACAATTTTCCCTGAGTGGATGAATCAATATGTTTTATGTATAAAACGTTTAAGTTTTGTTCTTGAGTGACAAGGCCAACTGTTAGTGGAACCTTCCTCTCAACCAATGAGCGCTAAGCAAACTGCATTCATGAGTCATCACACACTTAAGTGATCACAAATACACTTGCTGATGCAGTGTCTGTAGCTGTATGATGTACTAGTGTCTATAACAATGGACACAAGTACATTCAATATTTAGGCTTTAGTTTAGCTGCTACTACTATGCTAGCTATGAAATGCAATGTTCATTTGTAAAGATGTTCATGTAGTCTGCATGATGATGAATGGTGGGATATAAGTTTCCATTACTATTAATTTATGTATTTGTATAGCACAGCCATGCCTTGACTCATCATTTGGGATATATTTCACCCTATTACTGGGCAGTGGCAGTTAAGTGGTTATCATCCTGGACACTTGAGCACAGGGCCATATAGTCTTAAGGGTGCATGAGTAGGTTTTTATTTTCTGAAAAGTAATCATTTTAGTGTAGGTTCATTGCATGTCAGTTTTTAGTTTGATCAACGTTGTAAAAGGAGGTAATTGATGAGGCTAGAACTAGTTTGACTTGGCTTGGTGGTTGACTATCCTTAAAGACAGCCAAGCACGGAATGAATCTGCTTCCACTTTCATTTACACATTGAAAAAAAACAAAAACTACTTTTTCACATAAATTCTACTTTATTTTACCTAGTTTAGCAGTTCACGTGATAGTTTTGATTGTTTTTGTGATTTTGAAAACTGCCGCCTGAGGGATCACTCCTTTGAAATCTAGACTCTCTCTGCCGGCACTGGGCAGCTCCTCTCCAGCCATACTCATCCAGTCTGCGTTCAATTGAATGTCCTCTTTATCTCATTCACTTTTCCTCTCATCTTGGTCTCTTTTATAGTTTATTCTGCGACCCTTCCCACGTGTTCCTCTCCGGGTCTTTCTCTTTTGTTGATTTGTTTTGGCTTCGTTCCCAGGAGAGTTGTTCTTCAATGGTTTTATTTCAGCTAGAAGAAAACATCAGAGAAATCAGCAACAAAACTCACAAATAATCTAACCTGGAGCAAAGACCTTGCACCTAATACTTCAGTGATTAAAGTGTTAAAACGTGTGTTTCATTACAAATACAGACACCCGTATCAGATCAGAGCTATCTCTACATTTTACTCACCAGACTGGTCGACTGTTCCTCCAGTCTCATCAGTGAAATCTGCCCAACTTTTAATGGGTTCAGAATCAGTCATCACCTCTTTTCCTACAGTAAATCAGATTTTAAAACAAAAAAACGATTTGATTATTTCAGATTTGAAATGTTGATGTTTCAAAACAGACCAAAAGAGGAGATATTTGGTTTTATATTATTTGGTGTGAATTGGTGATGGTTGAAGATGGTCTTTGGTTCCATAGCGTTTGGTTCCATAGAGTTTAACTGCTTCATTCTTAATAAATTGTGGTTTCTATTACTTACCAAGGGCTTGTTTGACAACAGTCTCTTTCTCGTCCAGCTGAATGTCCGTCAGGTTGTTAAGGTCATCAGCCTCTGGTTCCACATCAGTGACCTTGTGCAGCTCATTACCTGCTTGAAATGTTGAAAGTATTAGCAGTTGTTCAGCTTCTTATGTCCTTAATATCTGTTTCTCTTTTACTCACCGAGACTGTGGTTCTCAACATCACTCAGCAGGCCTACCGTCAGACAATTTCTGATGTTCCAGTCTGTTTCACCATCAGATATCTTTTCCACATCTTTTCATGCAGGAGACAGAAATATTCATTAAATCCTGACGTAAGTAAGATATTTGGTGTTATGTAGTAGTATTTGATGAAGGCTGAAGATGGTGGTTGGAGGAGGAGGTGCTGATATTGTTATATTAAATCCTGATTTAAATTTTTAACAGTTGAACTGTTGTTTTCTTCATGATATCTAGCATTAATTTGCACTACTCACCCAGAGAACTGTCATTAAGTGTGTCTATTTCATCCAGATTAGTCTGAATGCTGTGTGTAGAGGCTTCAGCTTCAGTATCTGCCACTTTCATCTCTTCACAACCTGATTCAAAGAAACAGAGACAGAATATTCTATAAATTCTTGATTATTACTTCTGTATAATATAAAAGTAATGATAACATGAAGGAATGTGTGAATGATCTGATGCCTTTCTTTAGCACCAGTACTGTAGTATTAAGTACTAGTACTGAGTACTGTAATACTACAAGTATCTTGAACGTCATGTGAAAAGTTTTATTAAGCAATTATTATTCAGTTCACCTTTATTAATCAATTTTTTAATCTGTTTTGTTTTGGTTTTATTATGTATTACAAATTTTTATTTCTCACCCAGCGATTCGGCCTCGATCTCGTCAATGAAATGGAGCATCAGCTGTTTAACGGCTTCAACCTCAGCTTCAGTGAGTGCCGCCTCAAACATCTTGTCTTCTGCTTTAACACGAATAAATATCAACAATTACAGAAATTAAGAACTGAGTGTTTCCCCAATGATCTCACTTGGAGCTTAGAATTTACAAATTCAGCAAGTTTCGTGTTGTTGCTATAGTGCTGGTCCTCAGTCGTTGATCTGTGTTTCTTTGATCTGACTCTCTCAGTGGTTCAGCACTCATGATCCTAAAGTTTGTTGTGTGTGTTGGATGTTTAGTATCTTCAGTCAGAGGTTCAACATCCACCCTCATGTCATGTTTTCTTGTTTTAACGTGAAATAGTTTCTGCATTAGCACTTATACAAAAGAGAAAAATGTCATTTTCACGTTTTAAGAGTTTAACTGTGATTTTCTTCATGATATCTAGTGTTAATTTGCACTACTCACCCAGAGGATGGTCATTAGGTGTGTCCACTTCATCCAAATAACTCTGCATGTTGAGTGTCGGGGCCTCAGGCTCGGTGTCTGTAGCATTCATCACTTCACCTCCTAATTCAAAGAAAAAGTGAGGCAGTTTTCTATGAAATGTTAATTAAACTCGACCGAAAGCTGGTATTACGTCTCAGTAGTTATGGTAAAGTGAAGGAATCTGTGAATGAGCAGATTCTGTAATAGGTGTGTCTTGAACATCATGTGAAGAGTTTATTAAGCATTTATTTTTCAGTTTATTTTCATAAATCAATATTTTAAATCATCTGTGGCATTTTGTGTTTATTATATATTATTCATTTCTTTTACTCACCCAACGATTCGGCCTCGATCTTGTCAACGAAAAGGAGCATCAGCTGTTTAACGGCGTCAACCTCAGCTTCGGTGAGTGTCGCCTCAAACATCTCATCTCCTGCTTTAACATAGATAAATATCAACGATTATAAAACATCAACAACCATGTGATCAGCTTTATTTTAGAAAAATAAACAGATATTATTATATCATATTTCATATTTTTAAAGTGATATCTCTGGGATTGTTAGCTTATATATATTTTTAATGTTAACAGAATATCAGCAGTTCTTCTGATGTATTGTTGTTATGCCATCAGCTCAGTTGCTGTATGTACCCAGATGTTGCTCCATGCTGTCCTCAGTCTCATCCAGATAAATGTTCATGAGCTGCTCGAGTGCTTCAGCCTCTGTTTCAGCAGGCATCATCTTCAGCTCGACATTTTCTGTTTTCACACGAATCAGAACTGTCAGGTTACCAGCTGTGACATTTTCATGATATCAGTTATTAATTTTCTGTACTAACCCAGAGCTGTGCTGTTTGCTGCAACATCTTTCAGTAACAGTGATAGTAGCATCTGCTCAATCAGTGTTATCACGATGTTATTTAAGCAATAGAACACGAGATGTTATTCGCGATAACACACTCCTCGGGTGTTCTACTGCTTTTAAACAGCAGTTAAATTAATAAAGTAAGAACTTAATAAACTGGGCCATGAATGCGGCGTTTAATATGTTTTAATGTTCAGTTCCTTCCACCAAATTATAGTTCCTTAGCCAAGCAGCTAGTTGCTACGTCAGAGTAACGAGTTCCGCCCACTTGCTGCACAGCTGGCAGCTCGTTCTCCAGCTCCTTACACCAAATTTCCAAACGGTCATCACCACTGAGCAGCTTTTCAATCAGCTGTGGCAAAAAACAGTTAAAAACCTGGAGTTTTCCAGAAATGATCCGATTACCATTGGCCAAACGTGTAGTCTCATCTTCAGAGTCTGACCAAATCAGTTTTTGCTAGATCAGTGTTAATGTTTTGTTCAGCCAGTCTGTAAAGCATTTAACAGCCCATTTAGCTTGGTGAAAGGTGTTGGGTTCATTTCTGGCTGATTCCAGGTTGTTTAGGTGTTTTTCTACAACAGAAAGCTTCTTCAGCTTCTCTTTCTCTGTTTTCACATTAAGATATACTGTCAGTTCTCCAGCTTTGTCCTTTTCATGATATCAGTTATTAATGACTCCTGCCTTAGTGCTCATCATCTGATTTTCCACTTTTTCAATAACGCAAGATTAATACATTGTATTCTTGAGAGCTGCTTTATGAGAGATGTTGCTTTTTTTTAGTTGAGTTTTTTTATTCATATTTAAAATTGAATGTTCATGTGGACGTTTGGTATTCAGTGCTGGATTCATTCATCTTAGCATTATTATCAGTAGTTTGTAGTCCTGTTTTTTTTTTGGCATATATTAACTTCCATTTCTTACCCAGAGCTTGGTTGTTATCTGCCTCCTGCTCTTCCGGGTCAGTGTACACCAGTGGTGTGATGTCTTTGGCCTTGGCTTCAGCCTCAATCTGAACCAGTGAAGTTTCCCTTAGATCACTGCTGGCTTCAGGAATATCTTCACTGGTTAGGAAGTCCTCACATAGAAGAGTTCCAGTCTTCTCCGGTATCACAGCAGAAATATTGTCCAAGCTGCCAGGCACAAGACCTGCTAGGATGTGTGGAGCTTCATTTTCCATCTTTCCTTCTGCTGGCTGTGGGCTTGCTTGGCTTTCTTCTGCTCTTTGTACTTCCTTTGTCTTTTCTTTTTTCTGTTGTTCCTTCCTTTGTCTTGTTCTCCACTTTTTCTTCTTCTTGACTTTGCCTCCACTCTTCAGTTGTTCGTCATGTGCCTTGTTCTCTGTGTCTGAGTCGGACTGCTGGCCTCTGCAACACCAAAACCAGAGGTAGCTCATTGTGCTGCTGGTCTGCTCTCTCGTCTCAATACAGAATGATTTGAGAATGTAGTGCGTGTGGAGTTTATCTGTGTCAGAGCCGTTATGACATCACAATGTTTTAAATATCGTTCCATCGGGTGAGAAAGTTGCCCATTATGATGTCACTGATCTACACTGTAGTTGCTGCAGTCAAATGGATGTGAATTATATATAAAATTGGCATCTGTGTGTTAAATTATACAAGAGGTTTTTGCTCAAACTCCTAACATTTGTGTCTGTATTATATACCAAGGCTTATTATTAAGTAACTATAGGGACTTCAATGCATGCTAAAGGAGCTTTTCTTTGGTTATACAAGGGTGTAGTAAAACTTTGTCTTGGTTAGGGGTTCATTTCCCAGTCACAGCTTTACATAAAAGGAAAATTGCTTTAAACTGTTCATTGTGGCAGTCAATGTGCTTTGACTGTACATATTATTACACTGGAATACATACAAATGAACATAAATACAGTAAAAAGTCACAAGAATTGCTTGCTTCTCACTGTGTTTCAGCCATCGCATGAATTTATTCACTTCCATCAGCAGTTTATCTGATTTGACATAACGCACCACATAATCATGTCAAATAACATCATTTCAATGACTGATCTCACTGTATATAATGTAGAGGAAAGAACCCTGAACAAAGATGGATACACAGATATGAAGATGAACACTTAACTAGTGGAGTAAATGTGTTTCATGTAATTTTTTTACAATTTTGAATTGCTTCATGTAACTGTGAAGTCACAAATAAATTATGTTGCATGTATCTTGCAATCTGTAACTGTAGAACCTGTCAAACTGTACACATTTTGGAACAGTACTTTGAAAACAAAAGACTACCATGTAGATCAAATAGCATCTGCAACATGACATTTTGGTTAACTTTGGGGACAATTGAACTTTGAGTTGAGTCCATCTCAACACATAGAATAAGTGACAGCTCTGTTTTTTTCATCTTAAGTTTAAGTGATACTTATTAGTCCCACAACGGGGAAATTTCACCTCTGCATTTAACCCATCCATGAAGTGAAACACCACATACACACTAGTGAGCACTCACACACTAGGGGGCAGTGAGCACACTTGCCCGGAGCGGTGGGCAGCCCTATGCACAGCGCCCAGGGAGCAGTGGGAGTTAAGTTTCTTGCTCAAGGACACCTCAGGCATGTACTGTTGGCACTGGGGATCGAACCAGCAACCTTCTGGTCACAGGATCAGTTCCCTAACCTCCAGCCCATGACTGCCCTAAAGTTTCTTAACTGCTTCTTATTAACACTGTAGTTCTTTATATCTTGGTGACAACAAGAAGGAATGGCCCAACAAAGGACATCCAGATGTTCGTCACTTCAATCATGTTTCTTGATCTGGTTAAACGGGTCTCTGACAAAATCAGCAGCATCCCTTGTTCCATCCATTTTAACAACGTGAGTTTCTCACACACTTTCCTGGAAACAGAAACAAACAAACAGCAGTAACAGTATCTGATGGTGATACAGATGAATTAAACAATCAGACTGAACGTTTTCTTAATACACTGTAAATGGCTTCATCTGTCCCTGCATAATTAGGTGTCCTGCAACTCTAAGAGCAGTGATGGATGCTAATCGTATAAAGGGGGAAAGGGAGTCTTCACTTTGAGTTTGGTATCTGTGACCTGATGTCAACGGTTCTATTCAAGTTTCTCCTCTCAGTCAGCCATGTCCCTATCTTACAGGTAACACTATTTACAGTGTGAAGTATGTCCAAATTTTGCCCTTGACTTAAAACTGCTGCATCAGTAAGTAAATAAACTTAGAACAAACAGCCTTTTCCATTTAGCCTCTAGTGGAACAGCTGTGTGATTTTAATGGTGACTCCTTGTCCTGCCGAAATTGTATCCACCCCCTCTTTTCAACAGTGATTCTTATGGCCTCTGAAAACAACAGATTTTATTATAAATTAGTTTCTTCCCCCACCGAATCCACACCCCCCAGACAAACACCCCCCAGACAAACAGTAACAGTAACATCTTTGAACAAAAACTGCAATAACATTACTTGAATTACTCACTGTTGTGTCTGATAAATCAATTATGTTGTTTTGTTTAGAAAGGGAGTTGGATCTCTGTGTGCCAGGTGACGGACAGAAGTGGCCGTGATGTGATGTGGCCAAATTTGCAGCCTCTTTTATTTGGGCTGTAGGTTTGTGGTGCTTAGTGTTTGGGGATTAGGAGATAAGGAATTCCTGGAATCGCTACATTCCTTAACAAGCTGCATCCTATAAGAACTTCAGGTTATAAGACTTTATTACAAAGTAAATAGGAATAAAATGTCTAAGTAAATATGAACCATCACACTGTGCTGGTTGTTTGGTTGATGGGAGGATTAAAATTTTTTTTTCTGAATTGTTTTTCCTTTTTCTATCATTTCATTTGACTCATCAGTGAATTGTCCAGCACTATGTTATGTTCAGTTTTTGAAGTGCTTTTGCTTTTTTCAGGTGTTTGTGAACGATTGTCCGGCACGTGAAATTAACTACCTCTTTAGCAGTAACAGCTGTTTACCGGGAGCCAGAGCGCCGGACATTATTGGCAACCTTATTCGAGGACAGTCATTCATATAGGGGCCAATGATATTCATCTGTGGCAGTCTGAGATAATTAAGGGTAATATTAGAGAGGTGATTAAACAGGCCTAGACGATGTCCGATGCCATAATTTGCTCTGGCCCCATCCCAAGCACTACAGCAGGCTTTCAGCGTTAAGCTGCTGAATGTCCAAGTGGTGTTCGGAAAATCAACTGGGCTTTATAGATAATTGGTTAAATTTCGAGGGCAAACCTGGTCTCATAGGTAGGGATGGTGTCCACCCCACGTGGGAGGGTGTTGCTTTACTTTCTTGCAGCATAGCTCATAGTCTTTTAGTTAGTCAGCAGAGTAGTGTAAATAGCTGCTGACAATCCAGAGCCGGGACCAGGCTGCAGACAGGCAGGTTAAACTGACCATCTGCGAACTGACTTGAGGCGTCACCCAGGTTCAACATTATTGAGACTGTGTCTTTGCTTTGAATTAAAAATAAATTTAATCATAGAAAAACTCAATCAGCCCATTTAAACAACCTAATCAACATATATCCGTATTCAGATGATAGCACTAACACCCTAGATCTAAAGTTTGGATTACTCAATTTAAGATCACTAAACTCAAAAGCAGTCATCGTAAATGAAATTATAAGTGATCATAAATTTGACGTTTTCTGTCTCACTGAAACATGGATTAGACCAGATGAATATTCAGCCTTAAATGAAGCTGTAGGCTATAATTATGTACATAGGCCAAGATTATCAGGCAAGGGAGGTGGAGTATGTGTAATCTACCAAAATACACTAGATATTAGTCAGAAACAATGTGACACCATCATCACTTCCTTTGAGGTCCTTTCCATTCACGTTACAAATCCAGTCACAAAAAAAGAACTTTTCATTATTTAACATTTACAGACCACCAGGGCCCTACTCTGACTCTGGCTGTGTGCAATGACAAAGTAATAGTTGTAGGGGATTTTAATATTCACTTTGAGAAGGTAGATGACCCACTAAAAAAGGCATTTACTTCAGTTCTAGACTCTGTTGGTATTACCCAAAATGTGACAGGGCCTACACTCTACTGTAGTCACACTATAGATTTAGTTTTGACACTAGGTCTTAACATAGACAAGCTTAATATCTTACCGCAAACCTCAGCAATCTCCGACCATTACCTAATTTTATATGAGCTACGTCTTAGCCGTAATATATGTACGCCCCCTCGCTATTCTACAAAGCGCTCAATAAAACCTTTTATCAACCTACAATTCATAGAAAACCTTCCAGAACTATCAACCCCAGTCTCTACTCCATCAGACCAAATGGAGTTAGATTTACTAACGGATTATTTAGAAAATACCTTTCAATCCGCTTCAGAAAATGTGGGACCACTTAAAATAAAAAGAATAAGGCAGAAAAAGCTCGCCCCATGGTACAATGATAAAACCCGGGCCTTAAAACAAACAGTTCAGAAACTAGAGTGGAAATGGCAACAAACCAAGCTGGAAGTGTTCCACTCTGCCTGGAAGGACGGCCTTATAGAGTATAGAAATGCTCTCACTAAAGCTCGCTCAGCATATCTGGCCTCTCTGATCGAGAATAATAAATATAATCCTAGATTACTGTTTAGTGTGATTTATTATGTGCCTTTATTTGTCCGTTATTTACCTGTCACAAAGAGGTGAACAGTCCACAGGTAGAGGTGAAGGGTCCTTTTTCATTTTCTTTCATTTTTGGAGAGAAATACAATTTATTTCCAGGGGGGTTACAAAGAAGACTAACTTTTGAATAGTATAATGGGACTGTTGTTGTCTGTTGTTTTTTGTCTGTTTGTTGTTTTCCTTCTCCTTTCTTCTCAAGTGGACCAGTACAGTACATGACTCCATCAGTAGATATTTGTTCTTACTCATGGCCAGGATGATGAAAGGGAGGTTCCATTGAGGTTCCTTTCTTTCTTACACACTACCACAGGCCTCAGGTCCCTGCCTGCTGTCTCTTTCCCCACCAGGCCCCTCCTACTGCCGCTTTCACTCTCGTATTGTTCAGATATGATCAGTGTTTGCTGCATTCTCTTGCGTTTCTAGTTGAGAAACAGGTTTATTTTTACTAACATGCTCTTTCTCTTTTTTCCCGGCCTGTTCTGCTTGGGTGTAACTCCAGCTCTTTTATTGCTCCTGGTGGTGTTTTTTTGTTTGTTTGTTTGTTTTTTTGGTGGGACCAGCGTTGTACTTGGCATCATTGTAGCCCAGAGTTGTCCAGCACTTTACCATGCTTCAGTCCAGTGAATTGAATGGGCAGAACTGAATGAAGAACAGATCCATTTCTATTTCTTTTGTTTCTTTTCACTTTTGTGTCTGACAGGACCCTCTTAAAGCTCCTCCTCTCATGTGTTTTGACATGAGGATTATTAATGATGATGATGAGGGTGATGACGATGATGATGATAATCATAATTATATCATCATCATAAGTTCAGGCAGGGCCTGAACTCAACAGCCGAAAGAAAACACATACAACATAAGTCATTCAAATTCATTCCCTTTTATGGCCTTCGGACTCTAGCTTTTTCAAACATGTTTACTGTTTACTCTTTGTTTACTACAACATGAGCCAACATTGGAGAGAGTTGTTTATGCCAGATGGCCAGTCTGAAATGCATACATACATATATTTGATATACACTCATTCTGGCGCACACCCTGTTGGATTCTACAGTGGACACTGCGTTTGCTGTTTTATTTATCTATTTATTTATTTAAATATCACTTTTGACTTGGGCTGTTCTGAGTTCAAGATCCTTGGTCATGCAGGGTCTTCCCTTCCAGTGTCCCTGTAGTGTGTTCACAGTATTTATTTAAGAATGCATGCTTTGCACACATAATTCTCCATAGAATCTACCCATGGAATATGCAATGGTACAGATACCCTAGGATGCTTTCTTGTTTTTGTCCTTCTTAATTACATTTCTGTTTTACTGAGTACAGAAAAAGCTGGAGTCTGAGTGCCAGCAGAGGAGTCTGAGTGCCAGCCGAAACCCACATCAGATTTCATTACATAGATTAACAGTTTTCATTTTGTTTTTCAAATGACCTTTAATTTTGAATTCTTTCTAATGTGCGAAGCCAGACGTCAGACACTGGTTAAAGAAAGTGCGTCTGCTTCTGTCTGAGGTTTAAAAAAATGGTCTGTTCTGACGAGTTCATGTCTGATTGATAGTAATTTAAAAGAATACTGGAGCTCTGCTTAACTGTGTCTGTCACATTTTTCTAAGTCGCCTGCTTTCATTGTGTGATACCTCCTTTCAGCATGCATCTCTCTCCCATTCCTACACGCGCCCCTGTAAAAGAAGCATTACTTCACCCTCACTGGCATTGTACCTGCTGCTGTTTCTCTCCTGTTCTCTCTTTCGCTCTCATGTATATGTATGTATGTATGTATGTATGTATGTATGTATGTATGTATGTATGTATGTGTATGTATGTCTGCACTCACTGGACCACTCTACTCACTGTAGTTTTATTCTGTTGGACGAACTGTTTAAACGTAGCATGATTTTAGCTAACTGGTCTTTGTGTCGCAATTTCATTCACTCACCCTTTCTCCTCTAAAAAGAACAGTAAGCTCTCTCTAAGCATAAGAAATGTGATTTGGGGGGAATTAAAGGGAACAGATCAGAATGGTTCTCAGAGTTATTCCACATTCGGGGGGCTTAATGCTTTTTATGCATCTCTATCATGATCTCTTTCTACTTTTGTTTTTCTTTTTTGAATGTGTGTGATAACATGTTCGTGTAATTTGTGTTTTGTGTATGTACGGATGTTGTTTTGAACAGTGTGGAAGGAAAAGTATATTTGGAGAGAACCTGTCCTATAATCCGGTGGCCGGAGACCTGCGTCTGTGTGTGTGATGCAGGCTCTCTCTCAGCACTTTGGAATGCTCCTCATGCCTTTTATTGTTTTATTTTCTACACTAGACTTTGTTCAAGTGCTTCTTCTCCCCCATGCTTTTCTTCACTCTGGCGGCCTCTAGTGGCTACATGTTCCTGTGTTAAACCAGAGAATAGATGGCACCAAGAACACACCAGATGATCTGAGGAAAAGCTGCACAGTATTTTTTTAAAAATTTGGAACAGGAGTAACTGTAACTACAAAGATGTAGTGCCAATAGAAACTGTGAATTTCTAAATAAAAACACTTTGTCTTTGATGAACGTGTGTTTAGCTGCGTTGCTTTGGTTTCAGTATATGGTGTGACATTGTGGGCAGGACATGCAGGGTAGCTTAATAATCATGGGCGAGCGTGAGAGTATGGAATTTGAAGTCAAGAAAATGAATACTATAAAAACTGAGTGCAATGATTGTTGATCAGTCAAGTTAAACAGGACTAATTATGCTCTCTATGTATTGAAATGAATGGATCGGAGGCCATCTACGATCTTCTCAGCAAACCATGTTGTGACGTAATTCATTTTAGCAGTAGAACAGGAGAGGGAGTGTGTTATCACAAAATAAGAATGGGTCTATTGCTTTTATACAGCAGCTAAATAAAATAAACTGGGCAGTCAATGGGGCATTTCATGTTTTAATGTTTGTAATTCCTTCCACCAAATTATAGTTCCTTAACAAGCAGCTTGTTGCTACATCAGAGTAACAAGCTCCGCCCACTCGCTGCACAGCCAGCAGTTCGTTCTCCAGCTCCACGCAGACCAACTGACAGGTTGGGAATTTAATATCGTCTCCTCTTCAGAGTCTTGCCAAAATGGCTGTCGGTCAAATATGATCTAAGGATCCATTTTCTGTTTGTGGCAAAGTAGGAAGTAAAAACGTTCAAATAGCTTGAGCGTCTCCTAGAGCTGCCAAAGTCGTTGCTCAGCAACAGTGTCTTAGCAGAATGATGGTGATTGTGAAAAACCTGTGATATTATGGCGAAATAACAGCTCTGTTAGAACACCTCGCAAGCAATCAGCTTACATGGCCAGAACTACCTGTTGTATAAAACGATACATTTCACACCTCTTCTTTAAATACTCCATTAAAGCAGTAGTTGGGAAAAATGCACAATTTTCCCTGAGTGGATGAATCAATATGTTTTATGTATAAAACGTTTAAGTTTTGTTCTTGAGTGACAAGGCCAACTGTTAGTGGAACCTTCCTCTCAACCAATGAGCGCTAAGCAAACTGCATTCATGAGTCATCACACACTTAAGTGATCACAGATACACTTGCTGATGCAGTGTCTGTAGCTGTATGATGTACTACTGTCTATAACAATGGACACAAGTACATTCAATATTTAGGCTTTAGTTTAGCTGCTACCACTATGCTAGCTATGAAATGCAATGTTCATTTGTAAAGTGAATGTTCATGTAGTCTGCATGATGATGAATGGTGGGATATAAGTTTCCATTACTATTAATTTATGTATTTGTATAGCACAGCCATGCCTTGACTCATCATTTGGGATATATTTCACCCTATTACTGGGCAGTGGCAGTTAAGTGGTTATCATCCTGGACACTTGAGCACAGGGCCATATAGTCTTAAGGGTGCATGAGTAGGTTTTTATTTTCTGAAAAGTAATCATTTTAGTGTAGGTTCATTGCATGTCAGTTTTTAGTTTGATCAACGTTGTAAAAGGAGGTAATTGATGAGGCTAGAACTAGTTTGACTTGGCTTGGTGGTTGACTATCATTAAAGACAGCCATGCACGGAATGAATCTGCTTCCACTTTCATTTACACATTGAAAAAAAACAAAAACTACTTTTTCACATAAATTCTACTTTATTTTACCTAGTTTAGCAGTTCACGTGATAGTTTTGATTGTTTTTGTGATTTTGAAAACTGCCGCCTGAGGGATCACTCCTTTGAAATCTAGACTCTCTCTGCCGGCACTAGGCAGCTCCTCTCCAGCCATACTCATCCAGTCTGCGTTCAATTGAATGTCCTCTTATCTCATTCACTTTTCCTCTCATCTTGGTCTCTTTTATAGTTTATTCTGCGACCCTTCCCACGTGTTCCTCTCCGGGTCTTTCTCTTTTGTTGATTTGTTTTGGCTTCGTTCCCAGGAGAGTTGTTCTTCAATGGTTTTATTTCAGCTAGAAGAAAACATCAGAGAAATCAGCAACAAAACTCACAAATAATCTAACCTGGAGCAAAGACCTTGCACCTAATACTTCAGTGATTAAAGTGTTAAAACGTGTGTTTCATTACAAATACAGACACCCATATCAGATCAGAGCCATCTCTACATTTTACTCACCAGACTGGTCGACTGTTCCTCCAGTCTCATCAGTGAAATCTGCCCAACTTTTAATGGGTTCAGAATCAGTCATCACCTCTTTTCCTACAGTAAATCAGATTTTAAAACAAAAAAACGATTTGGTTATTTCAGATTTGAAATGTTGATGTTTCAAAACAGACCAAAAGAGGAGATATTTGGTTTTATATTATTTGGTGTGAATTGGTGATGGTTGAAGATGGTCTTTGGTTCCATAGCGTTTGGTTCCATAGAGTTTAACTACTTCATTCTTAATAAATTGTGGTTTCTATTACTTACCAAGGGCTTGTTTGACAACAGTCTCTTTCTCGTCCAGCTGAATGTCCGTCAGGTTGTTAAGGTCATCAGCCTCTGGTTCCACATCAGTGACCTTGTGCAGCTCATTACCTGCTTGAAATGTTGAAAGTATTAGCAGTTGTTCAGCTTCTTATGTCCTTAATATCTGTTTCTCTTTTACTCACCGAGACTGTGGTTCTCAACATCACTCAGCAGGCCTACCATCAGACAATTTCTGATGTTCCAGTCTGTTTCACCATCAGATATCTTTTCCACATCTTTTCATGCAGGAGACAGAAATATTCATTAAATCCTGACGTAAGTAAGATATTTGGTGTTATGTAGTAGTATTTGATGAAGGCTGAAGATGGTGGTTGGAGGAGGAGGTGCTGATATTGTTATATTAAATCCTGATTTACATTTTTAACAGTTGAACTGTTGTTTTCTTCATTATATCTAGCATTAATTTGCACTACTCACCCAGAGGACGGTCATTAAGTGTGTCTGTTTCATCCAGATTAGTCTGAATGCTGTGTGTAGAGGGTTCAGCTTCAGTATCTGCCACGTTCATCTCTTCACAACCTGATTCAAAGAAACAGAGACAGAATTTTCTATAAATTCTTGATTATTACTTCTGTACTTCTGTTTAACTGTTGTTTTCTTCATGATATCTAGTGTTAATTTGCACTACTCACCCAGAGGATGGTCATTAGGTGTGTCCACTTCATCCAAATAACTCTGCATGTTGAGTGTCGGGGCCTCAGGCTCGGTGTCTGTAGCATTCATCACTTCACCTCCTAATTCAATGAAAAAGTGAGGCAGTTTTCTATGAAATGTTAATTAAACTCGACCGAAAGCTGGTATTACGTCTCAGTAGTTATGGTAAAGTGAAGGAATCTGTGAATGAGCAGATTCTGTAATAGGTGTGTCTTGAACATCATGTGAAGAGTTTATTAAGCATTTATTTTTCAGTTTATTTTCATAAATCAATATTTTAAAAACATCTGTGGCATTTTGTGTTTATTATATATTATTCATTAAATGATTAAAGTGTTAAAACGTGTGTTTCATTACAAATACAGACACCCGTATCAGATCAGAGCCATCTCTACATTTTACTCACCAGACTGGTCGACTGTTCCTCCAGTCTCATCAATGAAACTTTTAATGGGTTCAGAATCAGGCATCACCTCTTTTCCTGCAATAAATCAGATTTTAAAACAAAAAAATGATTTGATTATTTCAGTTTTGAAATGTTGATGTTTCAAAACAGACCAAAAGAGGAGATATTTGGTTTTATATTATTTGGTGTGAATTGGTGATGGTTGAAGTTGGTCTTTGGTTCCATAGCGTTTGGTTCCACAGAGTTTAACTGCTTCATTCTTAATAAATTGTGGTTTCTATTACTTACCAAGGGCTTGTTTGACAACAGTCTCGTCCAGTTGAATGTCCGTCAGGTTGTTAAGGTCATCAGCCTCTGGTTCCACATCAGTGACCTTGTGCAGCTCATTACCTGCTTGAAATGTTGAAAGTATTAGCAGTTGTTCAGCTTCTTATGTCCTTAATATCTGTTTCTCTTTTACTCACCGAGACTGTGGTTCTCAACATCACTCAGCAGGCCTACCATCAGACAATTACTGATGTTCCAGTCTGTTTCACCATCAGATATCTTTTCCACATCTTTTCATGCAGGAGACAGAAATATTCATTAAATCCTGACGTAAGTAAGATATTTGGTGTTATGTAGTAGTATTTGATGAAGGCTGAAGATGGTGGTTGGAGGAGGAGGTGCTGATATTGTTATATTAAATCCTGATTTACATTTTTAACAGTTGAACTGTTGTTTTCTTCATTATATCTAGCATTAATTTGCACTACTCACCCAGAGAACTGTCATTAAGTGTGTCTATTTCATCCAGATTAGTCTGAATGCTGTGTGTAGAGGCTTCAGCTTCAGTATCTGCCACTTTCATCTCTTCACAACCTGATTCAAAGAAACAGAGACAGAATATTCTATAAATTCTTGATTATTACTTCTGTATAATATAAAAGTAATGATAACATGAAGGAATGTGTGAATGATCTGATGCCTTTCTTTAGCACCAGTACTGTAGTATTAAGTACTAGTACTGAGTACTGTAATACTACAAGTATCTTGAATGTCATGTGAAAAGTTTTATTAAGCAATTATTATTCAGTTCACCTTTATTAATCAATTTTTTAATCTGTTTTGTTTTGGTTTTATTATGTATTACAAATTTTTATTTCTCACCCAGCGATTCGGCCTCGATCTCGTCAATGAAATGGAGCATCAGCTGTTTAACGGCTTCAACCTCAGCTTCAGTGAGTGCCGCCTCAAACATCTTGTCTTCTGCTTTAACACGAATAAATATCAACAATTACAGAAATTAAGAACTGAGTGTTTCCCCAATGATCTCACTTGGAGCTTAGAATTTACAAATTCAGCAAGTTTCGTGTTGTTGCTATAGTGCTGGTCCTCAGTCGTTGATCTGTGTTTCTTTGATCTGACTCTCTCAGTGGTTCAGCACTCATGATCCTAAAGTTTGTTGTGTGTGTTGGATGTTTAGTATCTTCAGTCAGAGGTTCAACATCCACCCTCATGTCATGTTTTCTTGTTTTAACGTGAAATAGTTTCTGCATTAGCACTTATACAAAAGAGAAAAATGTCATTTTCACGTTTTAAGAGTTTAACTGTGATTTTCTTCATGATATCTAGTGTTAATTTGCACTACTCACCCAGAGGATGGTCATTAGGTGTGTCCACTTCATCCAAATAACTCTGCATGTTGAGTGTCGGGGCCTCAGGCTCGGTGTCTGTAGCATTCATCACTTCACCTCCTAATTCAAAGAAAAAGTAAGGCAGTTTTCTATGAAATGTTAATTAAACTCGACCGAAAGCTGGTATTACGTCTCAGTAGTTATGGTAAAGTGAAGGAATCTGTGAATGAGCAGATTCTGTAATAGGTGTGTCTTGAACATCATGTGAAGAGTTTATTAAGCATTTATTTTTCAGTTTATTTTCATAAATCAATATTTTAAAAACATCTGTGGCATTTTGTGTTTATTATATATTATTCATTTCTTTTACTCACCCAGCGATTCGGCCTCGATCTTGTCAACGATAAGGAGCATCAGCTGTTTAACGGCGTCAACCTCAGCTTCGGTGAGTGTCGCCTCAAACATCTCATCTCCTGCTTTAACATAGATAAATATCAACGATTATAAAACATCAACAACCATGTGATCAGCTTTATTTTAGAAAAATAAACAGATATTATTATATCATATTTCATATTTTTAAAGTGATATCTCTGGGATTGTTAGCTTATATATATTTTTAATGTTAACAGAATATCAGCAGTTCTTCTGATGTATTGTTGTTATGCCATCAGCTCAGTTGCTGTATGTACCCAGATGTTGCTCCATGCTGTCCTCAGTCTCATCCAGATAAATGTTCATGAGCTGCTCGAGTGCTTCAGCCTCTGTTTCAGCAGGCATCATCTTCAGCTCGACATTTTCTGTTTTCACACGAATCAGAACTGTCAGTTTACCAGCTGTGACATTTTCATGATATCAGTTATTAATTTTCTGTACTAACCCAGAGCTGTGCTGTTTGCTGCAACATCTTTCAGTAACAGTGATAGTAGCATCTGCTCAATCAGTGTTATCACGATGTTATTTAAGCAATAGAACACGAGATGTTATTCGCGATAACACACTCCTCGGGTGTTCTACTGCTTTTAAACAGCAGTTAAATTAATAAAGTAAGAACTTAATAAACTGGGCCATGAATGCGGCGTTTAATATGTTTTAATGTTCAGTTCCTTCCACCAAATTATAGTTCCTTAGCCAAGCAGCTAGTTGCTACGTCAGAGTAACGAGTTCCGCCCACTTGCTGCACAGCTGGCAGCTCGTTCTCCAGCTCCTTACACCAAATTTCCAAACGGTCATCACCACTGAGCAGCTTTTCAATCAGCTGTGGCAAAAAACAGTTAAAAACCTGGAGTTTTCCAGAAATGATCCGATTACCATTGGCCAAACGTGTAGTCTCATCTTCAGAGTCTGACCAAATCAGTTTTTGCTAGATCAGTGTTAATGTTTTGTTCAGCCAGTCTGTAAAGCATTTAACAGCCCATTTAGCTTGGTGAAAGGTGTTGGGTTCATTTCTGGCTGATTCCAGGTTGTTTAGGTGTTTTTCTACAACAGAAAGCTTCTTCAGCTTCTCTTTCTCTGTTTTCACATTAAGATATACTGTCAGTTCTCCAGCTTTGTCCTTTTCATGATATCAGTTATTAATGACTCCTGCCTTAGTGCTCATCATCTGATTTTCCACTTTTTCAATAACGCAAGATTAATACATTGTATTTTTGAGAGCTGCTTTATGAGAGATGTTGCTTTTTTTTTAGTTGAGTTTTTTTATTCATATTTAAAATTGAATGTTCATGTGGACGTTTGGTATTCAGTGCTGGATTCATTCATCTTAGCATTATTATCAGTAGTTTTTAGTCCTGATTTTTTTTTGGCAGATATTAACTTCCATTTCTTACCCAGAGCTTGGTTGTTATCTGCCTCCTGCTCTTCTGGGTCAGTGTACACCAGTGGTGTGATGTCTTTGGCCTTGGCTTCAGCCTCAATCTGAACCAGTGAAGTTTCCCTTAGATCACTGCTGGCTTCAGGAATATCTTCACTGGTTAGGAAGTCCTCACATAGAAGAGTTCCAGTCTTCTCCGGTATCACAGCAGAAATATTGTCCAAGCTGCCAGGCACAAGACCTGCTAGGATGTGTGGAGCTTCATTTTCCATCTTTCCTTCTGCTGGCTGTGGGCTTGCTTGGCTTTCTTCTGCTCTTTGTACTTCCTTTGTCTTTTCTTTTTTCTGTTGTTCCTTCCTTTGTCTTGTTCTCCACTTTTTCTTCTTCTTGACTTTGCCTCCACTCTTCAGTTGTTCGTCATGTGCCTTGTTCTCTGTGTCTGAGTCGGACTGCTGGCCTCTGCAACACCAAAACCAGAGGTAGCTCATTGTGCTGCTGGTCTGCTCTCTCGTCTCAATACAGAATGATTTGAGAATGTAGTGCGTGTGGAGTTTATCTGTGTCAGAGCCGTTATGACATCACAATGTTTTAAATATCGTTCCATCAGGTGAGAAAGTCGCCCATTATGATGTCACTGATCTACACTGTAGTTGCTGCAGTCAAATGGATGTGAATTAAATATAAAATTGGCATCTGTGTGTTAAATTATACAAGAGGTTTTTGCTCAAACTCCTAACATTTGTGTCTGTATTATATACCAAGGCTTATTATTAAGTAACTATAGGGACTTCAATGCATGCTAAAGGAGCTTTTCTTTGGTTATACAAGGGTGTAGTAAAACTTTGTCTTGGTTAGGGGTTCATTTCCCAGTCACAGCTTTACATAAAAGTCTTAGGAAAATTGCTTTAAACTGTTTATTGTGGCAGTCAATGTGCTTTGACTGTACATATTATTACACTGGAATACATACAAATGAACATAAATACAGTAAAAAGTCTCAAGAATTGCTTGCTTCTCACTGTGTTTCAGCCATCGCATGAATTTATTCACTTCCATCAGCAGTTTATCTGATTTGACATAACGCACCACATAATCATGTCAAACAACATCATTTCAATGACTGATCTCACTGTATATAATGTAGAGGAAAGAACCCTGAACAAAGATGGATACACAGATATGAAGATGAACACTTAACTTGTGGAGTAAATGTGTTTCATGTAATGTTTTACAATTTTGAATTGCTTCATGTAACTGTGAAGTCACAAATAAATTATGTTGCATGTATCTTGCAATCTGTAACTGTAGAACCTGTCAAACTGTACACATTTTGGAACAGTACTTTGAAAACAAAAGACTACCATGTAGATCAAATAGCATCTGCAACATGACATTTTGGTTAACTTTGGGGACAATTGAACTTTGAGTTGAGTCCATCTCAACACATAGAATAAGTGACAGCTCTGTTTTTTTCATCTTAAGTTTAAGTGATACTTATTAGTCCCACAACGGGGAAATTTCACCTCTGCATTTAACCCATCCATGAAGTGAAACACCACATACACACTAGTGAGCACTCACACACTAGGGGGCAGTGAGGACACTTGCCCGGAGCGGTGGGCAGCCCTATGCACAGCGCCCAGGGAGCAGTGGGAGTTAAGTTTCTTGCTCAAGGACACCTCAGGCATGTACTGTTGGCACTGGGGATCGAACCAGCAACCTTCTGGTCACAGGATCAGTTCCCTAACCTCCAGCCCATGACTGCCCTAAAGTTTCTTAACTGCTTCTTATTAACACTGTAGTTCTTTATATCTTGGTGACAACAAGAAGGAATGGCCCAACAAAGGACATCCAGATGTTCGTCACTTCAATCATGTTTCTTGATCTGGTTAAACGGGTCTCTGACAAAATCAGCAGCATCCCTTGTTCCATCCATTTTAACAACGTGAGTTTCTCACACACTTTCCTGGAAACAGAAACAAACAAACAGCAGTAACAGTATCTGATGGTGATACAGATGAATTAAACAATCAGACTGAACGTTTTCTTAATACACTGTAAATGGCTTCATCTGTCCCTGCATAATTAGGTGTCCTGCAACTCTAAGAGCAGTGATGGATGCTAATCGTATAAAGGGGGAAAGGGAGTCTTCACTTTGAGTTTGGTATCTGTGACCTGATGTCAACGGTTCTATTCAAATTTCTCCTCTCAGTCAGCCATGTCCCTATCTTACAGGTAACACTATTTACAGTGTGAAGTATGTCCAAATTTTGCCCTTGACTTAAAACTGCTGCATCAGTAAGTAAATAAACTTAGAACAAACAGCCTTTTCCATTTAGCCTCTAGTGGAACAGCTGTGTGATTTTAATGGTGACTCCTTGTCCTGCCGAAATTGTATCCACCCCCTCTTTTCAACAGTGATTCTTATGGCCTCTGAAAACAACAGATTTTATTATAAATTAGTTTCTTCCCCCACCGAATCCACACCCCCCAGACAAACACCCCCCAGACAAACAGTAACAGTAACATCTTTGAACAAAAACTGCAATAACATTACTTGAATTACTCACTGTTGTGTCTGATAAATCAATTATGTTGTTTTGTTTAGAAAGGGAGTTGGATCTCTGTGTGCCAGGTGACGGACAGAAGTGGCCGTGATGTGATGTGGCCAAATTTGCAGCCTCTTTTATTTGGGCTGTAGGTTTGTGGTGCTTAGTGTTTGGGGATTAGGAGATAAGGAATTCCTGGAATCGCTACATTCCTTAACAAGCTGCATCCTATAAGAACTTCAGGTTATAAGACTTTATTACAAAGTGAATAGGAATAAAATGTCTAAGTAAATATGAACCATCACACTGTGCTGGTTGTTTGGTTGATGGGAGGATTAAAATTTTTTTTTCTGAATTGTTTTTCCTTTTTCTATCATTTCATTTGACTCATCAGTGAATTGTCCAGCACTATGTTATGTTCAGTTTTTGAAGTGCTTTTGCTTTTTTCAGGTGTTTGTGAACGATTGTCCGGCACGTGAAATTAACTACCTCTTTAGCAGTAACAGCTGTTTACCGGGAGCCAGAGCGCCGGACATTATTGGCAACCTTATTCGAGGACAGTCATTCATATAGGGGCCAATGATATTCATCTGTGGCAGTCTGAGATAATTAAGGGTAATATTAGAGAGGTGATTAAACAGGCCTAGACGATGTCCGATGCCATAATTTGCTCTGGCCCCATCCCAAGCACTACAGCAGGCTTTCAGCGTTAAGCTGCTGAATGTCCAAGTGGTGTTCGGAAAATCAACTGGGCTTTATAGATAATTGGTTAAATTTCGAGGGCAAACCTGGTCTCATAGGTAGGGATGGTGTCCACCCCACGTGGGAGGGTGTTGCTTTACTTTCTTGCAGCATAGCTCATAGTCTTTTAGTTAGTCAGCAGAGTAGTGTAAATAGCTGCTGACAATCCAGAGCCGGGACCAGGCTGCAGACAGGCAGGTTAAACTGACCATCTGCGAACTGACTTGAGGCGTCACCCAGGTTCAACATTATTGAGACTGTGTCTTTGCTTTGAATTAAAAATAAATTTAATCATAGAAAAACTCAATCAGCCCATTTAAACAACCTAATCAACATATATCCGTATTCAGATGATAGCACTAACACCCTAGATCTAAAGTTTGGATTACTCAATTTAAGATCACTAAACTCAAAAGCAGTCATCATAAATGAAATTATAAGTGATCATAAATTTGACGTTTTCTGTCTCACTGAAACATGGATTAGACCAGATGAATATTCAGCCTTAAATGAAGCTGTAGGCTATAATTATGTACATAGGCCAAGATTATCAGGCAAGGGAGGTGGAGTATGTGTAATCTACCAAAATACACTAGATATTAGTCAGAAACAATGTGACACCATCATCACTTCCTTTGAGGTCCTTTCCATTCACGTTACAAATCCAGTCACAAAAAAGAACTTTTCATTATTTAACATTTACAGACCACCAGGGCCCTACTCTGACTCTGGCTGTGTGCAATGACAAAGTAATAGTTGTAGGGGATTTTAATATTCACTTTGAGAAGGTAGATGACCCACTAAAAAAGGCATTTACTTCAGTTCTAGACTCTGTTGGTATTACCCAAAATGTGACAGGGCCTACACTCTACTGTAGTCACACTATAGATTTAGTTTTGACACTAGGTCTTAACATAGACAAGCTTAATATCTTACCGCAAACCTCAGCAATCTCCGACCATTACCTAATTTTATATGAGCTACGTCTTAGCCGTAATATATGTACGTCCCCTCGCTATTCTACAAAGCGCTCAATAAAACCTTTTATCAACCTACAATTCATAGAAAACCTTCCAGAACTATCAACCCCAGTCTCTACTCCATCAGACCAAATGGAGTTAGATTTACTAACGGATTATTTAGAAAATACCTTTCAATCCGCTTCAGAAAATGTGGGACCACTTAAAATAAAAAGAATAAGGCAGAAAAAGCTCGCCCCATGGTACAATGATAAAACCCGGGCCTTAAAACAAACAGTTCAGAAACTAGAGTGGAAATGGCAACAAACCAAGCTGGAAGTGTTCCACTCTGCCTGGAAGGACGGCCTTATAGAGTATAGAAATGCTCTCACTAAAGCTCGCTCAGCATATCTGGCCTCTCTGATCGAGAATAATAAATATAATCCTAGATTACTGTTTAGTGTGATTTATTATGTGCCTTTATTTGTCCGTTATTTACCTGTCACAAAGAGGTGAACAGTCCACAGATAGAGGTGAAGGGTCCTTTTTCATTTTCTTTCATTTTTGGAGAGAAATACAATTTATTTCCAGGGGGGTTACAAAGAAGACTAACTTTTGAATAGTATGAATGGGACTGTTGTTGTTTGTTGTTTTTTGTCTGTTTGTTGTTTTCCTTCTCCTTTCTTCTCAAGTGGACCAATACAGTACATGACTCCATCAGTAGATATTTGTTCTTACTCATGGCCAGGATGATGAAAGGGAGGTTCCATTGAGGTTCCTTTCTTTCTTACACACTACCACAGGCCTCAGGTCCCTGCCTGCTGTCTCTTTCCCCACCAGGCCCCTCCTACTGCCGCTTTCACTCTCGTATTGTTCAGATATGATCAGTGTTTGCTGCATTCTCTTGCGTTTCTAGTTGAGAAACAGGTTTATTTTTACTAACATGCTCTTTCTCTTTTTTCCCGGCCTGTTCTGCTTGGGTGTAACTCCAGCTCTTTTATTGCTCCTGGTGGTGTTTTTTTGTTTGTTTGTTTGTTTTTTTGGTGGGACCAGCGTTGTACTTGGCATCATTGTAGCCCAGAGTTGTCCAGCACTTTACCATGCTTCAGTCCAGTGAATTGAATGGGCAGAACTGAATGAAGAACAGATCCATTTCTATTTCTTTTGTTTCTTTTCACTTTTGTGTCTGACAGGACCCTCTTAAAGCTCCTCCTCTCATGTGTTTTGACATGAGGATTATTAATGATGATGATGAGGGTGATGACGATGATGATGATAATCATAATTATATCATCATCATAAGTTCAGGCAGGGCCTGAACTCAACAGCCGAAAGAAAACACATACAACATAAGTCATTCAAATTCATTCCCTTTTATGGCCTTCGGACTCTAGCTTTTTCAAACATGTTTACTGTTTACTCTTTGTTTACTACAACATGAGCCAACATTGGAGAGAGTTGTTTATGCCAGATGGCCAGTCTGAAATGCATACATACATATATTTGATATACACTCATTCTGGCGCACACCCTGTTGGATTCTACAGTGGACACTGCGTTTGCTGTTTTATTTATCTATTTATTTATTTAAATATCACTTTTGACTTGGGCTGTTCTGAGTTCAAGATCCTTGGTCATGCAGGGTCTTCCCTTCCAGTGTCCCTGTAGTGTGTTCACAGTATTTATTTAAGAATGCATGCTTTGCACACATAATTCTCCATAGAATCTACCCATGGAATATGCAATGGTACAGATACCCTAGGATGCTTTCTTGTTTTTGTCCTTCTTAATTACATTTCTGTTTTACTGAGTACAGAAAAAGCTGGAGTCTGAGTGCCAGCAGAGGAGTCTGAGTGCCAGCCGAAACCCACATCAGATTTCATTACATAGATTAACAGTTTTCATTTTGTTTTTGAAATTACCTTTAATTTTGAATTCTTTCTAATGTGCGAAGCCAGACGTCAGACACTGGTTAAAGAAAGTGCGTCTGCTTCTGTCTGAGGTTTAAAAAAATGGTCTGTTCTGACGAGTTCATGTCTGATTGATAGTAATTTAAAAGAATGCTGGAGCTCTGCTTAACTGTGTCTGTCACATTTTTCTAAGTCGCCTGCTTTCATTGTGTGATACCTCCTTTCAGCATGCATCTCTCTCCCATTCCTACACGCGCCCCTGTAAAAGAAGCATTACTTCACCCTCACTGGCATTGTACCTGCTGCTGTTTCTCTCCTGTTCTCTCTTTCGCTCTCATGTATATGTATGTATGTATGTATGTATGTATGTATGTATGTATGTATGTGTATGTATGTCTGCACTCACTGGACCACTCTACTCACTGTAGTTTTATTCTGTTGGACGAACTGTTTAAACGTAGCATGATTTTAGCTAACTGGTCTTTGTGTCGCAATTTCATTCACTCACCCTTTCTCCTCTAAAAAGAACAGTAAGCTCTCTCTAAGCATAAGAAATGTGATTTGGGGGGAATTAAAGGGAACAGATCAGAATGGTTCTCAGAGTTATTCCACATTCGGGGGGCTTAATGCTTTTTATGCATCTCTATCATGATCTCTTTCTACTTTTGTTTTTCTTTTTTGAATGTGTGTGATAACATGTTCGTGTAATTTGTGTTTTGTGTATGTACGGATGTTGTTTTGAACAGTGTGGAAGGAAAAGTATATTTGGAGAGAACCTGTCCTATAATCCGGTGGCCGGAGACCTGCGTCTGTGTGTGTGATGCAGGCTCTCTCTCAGCACTTTGGAATGCTCCTCATGCCTTTTATTGTTTTATTTTCTACACTAGACTTTGTTCAAGTGCTTCTTCTCCCCATATGCTTTTCTTCACTCTGGCGGCCTCTAGTGGCTACATGTTCCTGTGTTAAACCAGAGAATAGATGGCACCAAGAACACACCAGATGATCTGAGGAAAAGCTGCACAGTATTTTTTTTAAAATTTGGAACAGGAGTAACTGTAACTACAAAGATGTAGTGCCAATAGAAACTGTGAATTTCTAAATAAAAACACTTTGTCTTTGATGAACGTGTGTTTAGCTGCGTTGCTTTGGTTTCAGTATATGGTGTGACATTGTGGGCAGGACAGGCAGGGTAGCTTAATAATCATGGGCGAGCGTGAGAGTATGGAATTTGAAGTCAAGAAAATGAATACTATAAAAACAGTGCAATGATTGTTGATCAGTCAAGTTAAACAGGACTAATTATACTCTATGTATTGAAATGACTGGATCGGATGCCATCTACGATCTGCTCAGCAAACCATGTTGTGACGTAATTCATTTTAGCAGTAGAACAGGAGAGGGAGTGTGTTATCACAAAATAAGAATGGGTCTATTGCTTTTATACAGCAGCTAAATAAAATAAACTGGGCAGTCAATGGGGCATTTCATGTTTTAATGTTTGTAATTCCTTCCACCAAATTATAGTTCCTTAACAAGCAGCTTGTTGCTACATCAGAGTAACAAGCTCCGCCCACTCGCTGCACAGTACATTTGCGGCATTTGGCTGACGCTCTTATCCAGAGCGACTTACAATTTGATCATTTTACATAGGTGGGCGAAGGCGGTGTTAGGAGTCTTGCCCAAGGACTCTTATTGGTATAGTGTAGGGTGTTTAACCAGGTGGGGGATTGAACCCCAGTCTACAGCATAGAAGGCAGAGGTGTTAACCACTACACTAACCAACCACCAGCCAGCAGTTCGTTCTCCAGCTCCATGCAGACCAACTGACAGGTTGGGAATTTAATATCGTCTCCTCTTCAGAGTCTTGCCAAATTGGCTGTCGGTCAAATATGATCTAAGGATCCATTTTCTGTTTGTGGCAAAGTAGGAAGTAAAAACGTTCAAATAGCTTGAGCGTCTCCAACAGCTGCCAAAGTCATTGCTTAGCAACAGCGTCTTAGCAGAATGATGGTGATTGTGAAAAACCTGTGATATTATGGCGAAATAACAGCTCTGTTAGAACATCTCGCAAGCAATCAGCTTACATGGCCAGAACTACCTGTTGTATAAAACGATACATTTCATACCTCTTCTTTAAATACTCCATTAAAGCAGTAGTTGGGAAAAATGCACAATTTTCCCTGAGTGGATGAATCAATATGTTTTATGTATAAAACGTTTGTTATGTTCTTGATTGACAAAGCCAACTGTTAGTGGAACCTTCCTCTCAACCAATGAGTGCTAAGCAAACTGCATTCATGAGTCATCACACACTTAAGTGATCACAAATACACTTGCTGATGCAGTGTCTGTAGCTGTATGATGTACTAGTGTCTATAACAATGGACACAAGTACATTCAATATTTAGGCTTTAGTTTAGCTGCTACTACTATGCTAGCTATGAAATGCAATGTTCATTTGTAAAGATGTTCATGTAGTCTGCATGATGATGAATGGTGGGATATAAGTTTCCATTACTATTAATTTATGTATTTGTATAGCACAGCCATGCCTTGACTCATCATTTGGGATATATTTCACCCTATTACTGGGCAGTGGCAGTTAAGTGGTTATCATCCTGGACACTTGAGCACAGGGCCATATAGTCTTAAGGGTGCATGAGTAGGTTTTTATTTTCTGAAAAGTAATCATTTTAGTGTAGGTTCATTGCATGTCAGTTTTTAGTTTGATCAACGTTGTAAAAGGAGGTAATTGATGAGGCTAGAACTAGTTTGACTTGGCTTGGTGGTTGACTGTCATTAAAGACAGCCAAGCACGGAATGAATCTGCTTCCACTTTCATTTACACACTGAAAAAAAAACAAAAACTACTTTTTCACATAAATTCTACTTTATTTTACCTAGTTTAGCAGTTCACGTGATAGTTTTGATTGTTTTTGTGATTTTGAAAACTGCCGCCTGAGGGATCACTCCTTTGAAATCTAGACTCTCTCTGCCGGCACTGGGCAGCTCCTCTCCAGCCATACTCATCCAGTCTGCGTTCAATTGAATGTCCTCTTATCTCATTCACTTTTCCTCTCATCTTGGTCTCTTTTATAGTTTATTCTGCGACCCTTCCCACGTGTTCCTCTCCGGGTCTTTCTCTTTTGTTGATTTGTTTTGGCTTCATTCCCAGGAGAGTTGTTCTTCAATGGTTTTATTTCAGCTAGAAGAAAACATCAGAGAAATCAGCAACAAAACTCACAAATAATCTAACCTGGAGCAAAGACTTTGCACCTAATACTTCAGTGATTAAAGTGTTAAAACGTGTGTTTCATTACAAATACAGACACCCGTATCAGATCAGAGCCATCTCTACATTTTACTCACCAGACTGGTCGACTGTTCCTCCAGTCTCATCAATGAAATCTGCCCAACTTTTAATGGGTTCAGAATCAGTCATCACCACTTTTCCTACAGTAAATCAGATTTTAAAACAAAAAAACGATTTGATTATTTCAGATTTGAAATGTTGATGTTTCAAAACAGACCAAAAGAGCAGATATTTGGTTTTATATTATTTGCTGTGAATTGGTGATGGTTGAAGATGGTCTTTGGTTCCATAGCGTTTGGTTCCATAGAGTTTAACTACTTCATTCTTAATAAATTGTGGTTTCTATTACTTACCAAGGGCTTGTTTGACAACAGTCTCTGTCTCGTCCAGCTGAATGTCCGTCAGGTTGTTTAGGTCATCAGCCTCTGGTTCCACATCAGTGACCTTGTGCAGCTCATTACCTGCTTGAAATGTTGAAAGTATTAGCAGTTGTTCAGCTTCTTATGTCCTTAATATCTGTTTCTCTTTTACTCACCGAGACTGTGGTTCTCAACATCACTCAGCAGGCCGACCATCAGACAATTACTGATGTTCCAGTCTGTTTCACCATCAGATATCTTTTCCACATCTTTTCATGCAGGAGACAGAAATATTCATTAAATCCTGACGTAAGTAAGATATTTGGTGTTATGTAGTAGTATTTGATGAAGGCTGAAGATGGTGGTTGGAGGAGGAGGTGCTGATATTGTTATATTAAATCCTGATTTACATTTTTAACTGTTGAACTGTTGTTTTCTTCATTATATCTAGCATTAATTTGCACTACTCACCCAGAGGACGGTCATTAAGTGTGTCTGTTTCATCCAGATTAGTCTGAATGCTGTGTGTAGAGGGTTCAGCTTCAGTATCTGCCACGTTCATCTCTTCACAACCTGATTCAAAGAAACAGAGACAGAATATTCTATAAATTCTTGATTATTACTTCTGTACTTCTGTTTAACTGTGATTTTCTTCATGATATCTAGTGTTAATTTGCACTACTCACCCAGAGGATGGTCATTAGGTGTGTCCACTTCATCCAAATAACTCTGCATGTTGAGTGTCGGGGCCTCAGGCTCGGTGTCTGTAGCATTCATCACTTCACCTCCTAATTCAAAGAAAAAGTGAGGCAGTTTTCTATGAAATGTTAATTAAACTCGACCGAAAGCTGGTATTACATCTCAGTAGTTATGGTAAAGTGAAGGAATCTGTGAATGAGTAGATTCTGTAATAGGTGTGTCTTGAACATCATGTGAAGAGTTTATTAAGCATTTATTTTTCAGTTTATTTTCATAAATCAATATTTTAAAAACATCTGTGGCATTTTGTGTTTATTATATATTATTCATTTCTTTTACTCACCCAGCGATTCGGCCTCGATCTTGTCAACGAAAAGGAGCATCAGCTGTTTAACGGCGTCAACCTCAGCTTCGGTGAGTGTCGCCTCAAACATCTCATCTCCTGCTTTAACATAGATAAATATCAATAATTATAAAACATCAACAACCATGTAATCAGCTTTATTTTAGAAAAATAAACAGATATTATTATATCATATTTCATATTTTTAAAGTGATATCTCTGGGATTGTTAGCTTATATATATTTTTAATGTTAACAGAATATCAGCAGTTCTTCTGATGTATTGTTGTTATGCCATCAGCTCAGTTGCTGTATGTACCCAGATGTTGCTCCATGCTGTCCTCAGTCTCATCCAGATAAATGTTCATGAGCTGCTCAAGTGCTTCAGCCTCTGTTTCAGCAGGCATCATCTTCAGCTCGACATTTTCTGTTTTCACACGAATCAGAACTGTCAGGTTACCAGCTGTGACATTTTCATGATATCAGTTATTAATTTTCTGTACTAACCCAGAGCTGTGCTGTTTGCTGCAAAATCTTTCAGTAACAGTGATAGTAGCATCTGCTCAATCAGTGTTATCACGATGTTATTTAAGCAATAGAACACGAGATGTTATTCGCGATAACACACTCCTCGGGTGTTCTACTGCTTTTAAACAGCAGTTAAATTAATAAAGTAAGAACTTAATAAACTGGGCCATGAATGCGGCGTTTAATATGTTTTAATGTTCAGTTCCTTCCACCAAATTATAGTTCCTTAGCCAAGCAGCTAGTTGCTACGTCAGAGTAACGAGTTCCGCCCACTTGCTGCACAGCTGGCAGCTCGTTCTCCAGCTCCTTACACCAAATTTCCAAACGGTCATCACCACTGAGCAGCTTTTCAATCAGCTGTGGCAAAAAACAGTTAAAAACCTGGAGTTTTCCAGAAATGATCCGATTACCATTGGCCAAACGTGTAGTCTCATCTTCAGAGTCTGACCAAATCAGTTTTTGCTAGATCAGTGTTAATGTTTTGTTCAGCCAGTCTGTAAAGCATTTAACAGCCCATTTAGCTTGGTGAAAGGTGTTGGGTTCATTTCTGGCTGATTCCAGGTTGTTTAGGTGTTTTTCTACAACAGAAAGCTTCTTCAGCTTCTCTTTCTCTGTTTTCACATTAAGATATACTGTCAGTTCTCCAGCTTTGTCCTTTTCATGATATCAGTTATTAATGACTCCTGCCTTAGTGCTCATCATCTGATTTTCCACTTTTTCAATAACGCAAGATTAATACATTGTATTTTTGAGAGCTGCTTTATGAGAGATGTTGCTTTTTTTTTAGTTGAGTTTTTTTATTCATATTTAAAATTGAATGTTCATGTGGACGTTTGGTATTCAGTGCTGGATTCATTCATCTTAGCATTATTATCAGTAGTTTTTAGTCCTGATTTTTTTTTGGCAGATATTAACTTCCATTTCTTACCCAGAGCTTGGTTGTTATCTGCCTCCTGCTCTTCCGGGTCAGTGTACACCAGTGGTGTGATGTCTTTGGCCTTGGCTTCAGCCTCAATCTGAACCAGTGAAGTTTCCCTTAGATCACTGCTGGCTTCAGGAATATCTTCACTGGTTAGGAAGTCCTCACATAGAAGAGTTCCAGTCTTCTCCGGTATCACAGCAGAAATATTGTCCAAGCTGCCAGGCACAAGACCTGCTAGGATGTGTGGAGCTTCATTTTCCATCTTTCCTTCTGCTGGCTGTGGGCTTGCTTGGCTTTCTTCTGCTCTTTGTACTTCCTTTGTCTTTTCTTTTTTCTGTTGTTCCTTCCTTTGTCTTGTTCTCCACTTTTTCTTCTTCTTGACTTTGCCTCCACTCTTCAGTTGTTCGTCATGTGCCTTGTTCTCTGTGTCTGAGTCGGACTGCTGGCCTCTGCAACACCAAAACCAGAGGTAGCTCATTGTGCTGCTGGTCTGCTCTCTCGTCTCAATACAGAATGATTTGAGAATGTAGTGCGTGTGGAGTTTATCTGTGTCAGAGCCGTTATGACATCACAATGTTTTAAATATCGTTCCATCAGGTGAGAAAGTCGCCCATTATGATGTCACTGATCTACACTGTAGTTGCTGCAGTCAAATGGATGTGAATTATATATAAAATTGGCATCTGTGTGTTAAATTATACAAGAGGTTTTTGCTCAAACTCCTAACATTTGTGTCTGTATTATATACCAAGGCTTATTATTAAGTAACTATAGGGACTTCAATGCATGCTAAAGGAGCTTTTCTTTGGTTATACAAGGGTGTAGTAAAACTTTGTCTTGGTTAGGGGTTCATTTCCCAGTCACAGCTTTACATAAAAGTCTTAGGAAAATTGCTTTAAACTGTTTATTGTGGCAGTCAATGTGCTTTGACTGTACATATTATTACACTGGAATACATACAAATGAACATAAATACAGTAAAAAGTCTCAAGAATTGCTTGCTTCTCACTGTGTTTCAGCCATCGCATGAATTTATTCACTTCCATCAGCAGTTTATCTGATTTGACATAACGCACCACATAATCATGTCAAACAACATCATTTCAATGACTGATCTCACTGTATATAATGTAGAGGAAAGAACCCTGAACAAAGATGGATACACAGATATGAAGATGAACACTTAACTTGTGGAGTAAATGTGTTTCATGTAATGTTTTACAATTTTGAATTGCTTCATGTAACTGTGAAGTCACAAATAAATTATGTTGCATGTATCTTGCAATCTGTAACTGTAGAACCTGTCAAACTGTACACATTTTGGAACAGTACTTTGAAAACAAAAGACTACCATGTAGATCAAATAGCATCTGCAACATGACATTTTGGTTAACTTTGGGGACAATTGAACTTTGAGTTGAGTCCATCTCAACACATAGAATAAGTGACAGCTCTGTTTTTTTCATCTTAAGTTTAAGTGATACTTATTAGTCCCACAACGGGGAAATTTCACCTCTGCATTTAACCCATCCATGAAGTGAAACACCACATACACACTAGTGAGCACTCACACACTAGGGGGCAGTGAGGACACTTGCCCGGAGCGGTGGGCAGCCCTATGCACAGCGCCCAGGGAGCAGTGGGAGTTAAGTTTCTTGCTCAAGGACACCTCAGGCATGTACTGTTGGCACTGGGGATCGAACCAGCAACCTTCTGGTCACAGGATCAGTTCCCTAACCTCCAGCCCATGACTGCCCTAAAGTTTCTTAACTGCTTCTTATTAACACTGTAGTTCTTTATATCTTGGTGACAACAAGAAGGAATGGCCCAACAAAGGACATCCAGATGTTCGTCACTTCAATCATGTTTCTTGATCTGGTTAAACGGGTCTCTGACAAAATCAGCAGCATCCCTTGTTCCATCCATTTTAACAACGTGAGTTTCTCACACACTTTCCTGGAAACAGAAACAAACAAACAGCAGTAACAGTATCTGATGGTGATACAGATGAATTAAACAATCAGACTGAACGTTTTCTTAATACATTGAAAATTGCTTCATCTGTCCCTGCATAATTAGGTGTTCTGCAACTCTAAGAGCAGTGATGGATGCTAATCGTATAAAGGGGGAAAGGGAGTCTTCACTTTGAGTTTGGTATCTGTGACCTGATGTCAACGGTTCTATTCAAATTTCTCCTCTCAGTCAGCCATGTCCCTATCTTACAGGTAACACTATTTACAGTGTGAAGTATGTCCAAATTTTGCCCTTGACTTAAAACTGCTGCATCAGTAAGTAAATAAACTTAGAACAAACAGCCTTTTCCATTTAGCCTCTAGTGGAACAGCTGTGTGATTTTAATGGTGACTCCTTGTCCTGCCGAAATTGTATCCACCCCCTCTTTTTAACAGTGATTCTTATGGCCTCTGAAAACAACAGATTTTATTATAAATTAGTTTCTTCCCCCACCGAATCCACATCCAACACCCCCCAGACAAACAGTAACAGTAACATCTTTGAACAAAAACTGCAATAACATTACTTGAATTACTCACTGTTGTGTCTGATAAATCAATTATGTTGTTTTGTTTAGAAAGGGAGTTGGATCTCTGTGTGCCAGGTGACGGACAGAAGTGGCCGTGATGCGATGTGGCCAAATTTTCAGCCTCTTTTATTTGGGCTGTAGGTTTGTGGTGCTTAGTGTTTGGGGATTAGGAGATAAGGAATTCCTGGAATTTCTATATTTCTTAACAAGCTGCTTCCTACAAGAACTTCAGGTTATAAGACTTTATTACAAAGTAAATAGGAATAAAATGTCTAAGTAAATATGAACCATCACACTGTGCTGGTTGTTTGGTTGATGGGAGGATTAAATTTTTTTTTCTGAATTGTTTTTCCTTTTTCTATCATTTTATTTGACTCATCAGTGAATTGTCCAGCACTATGTTATGTTCAGTTTTTGAAGTGCTTTTGCTTTTTTCAGGTGTTTGTGAACGATTGTCCGGCACGTGAAATTAACTACCTCTTTAGCAGTAACAGCTGTTTACCGGGAGCCAGAGCGCCGGACATTAGTGGCAACCTTATTCGAGGACAGTCATTCATATAGGGGCCACTGATATTCATCTGTGGCAGTCTGAGATAATTAAGGGTAATATTAGAGAGGTGATTAAACAGGCCTAGATGATGTCCGATGCCATAATTTGCTCTGGCCCCATCCCAAGCACTACAGCAGGCTTTCAGCGTTAATCTGCTGAATGTCCAAGTGGTGTTCGGAAAATCAACTGGGCTTTATAGATAATTGGTTAAATTTCGAGGGCAAACCTGGTCTCATAGGTAGGGATGGTGTCCACCCCACGTGGGAGGGTGTTGCCTTACTTTCTTGCAGCATAGCTCATAGTCTTTTAGTTAGTCAGCAGAGTAGTGTAAATAGCTGCTGACAATCCAGAGCCGGGACCAGGCTGCAGACAGACAGGTTAAACTGACCATCTGCGAACTGCCTTGAGGCGTCACCCAGGTTCAACTTTATTGAGACTGTGTCTTTGCCTCAAACTAAAAATAAATTGAATCATAGAAAAACTCAATCAGCCCATTTAAACAACCTAATCGACATATATCCGTATGCAGATGATAGCACTAACACCCTAGATCTAAAGTTTGGATCACTCAATTTAAGATCACTAAACTCAAAAGCAGTCATCGTAAATGAAATTATAAGTGATCATAAATTTGACGTTTTCTGTCTCACTGAAACATGGATTAGACCAGATGAATATTCAGCCTTAAATGAAGCTGTAGGCTATAATTATGTACATAGGCCAAGATTATCAGGCAAGGGAGGTGGAGTATGTGTAATCTACCAAAATACACTAGATATTAGTCAGAAACAATGTGACACCATCATCACTTCCTTTGAGGTCCTTTCCATTCACGTTACAAATCCAGTCACAAAAAAGAACTTTTCATTATTTAACATTTACAGACCACCAGGGCCCTACTCTGAATTTTTAAAAGAATTTAGTGATTTCGCTGCAACCCTGGCTGTGTGCAATGACAAATAATTGTAGGAGATTTTAATATTCACTTTGAGAAGGTAGATGACCCACTAAAAAAGGCATTTACTTCAGTTCTAGACTCTGTTCGTATTACCCAAAATGTGACAGGGCCTACACACTACTGTAGTCACACTTTAGATTTAGTTTTGACACTAGGTCTTAACATAGACAAGCTTAATATCTTACCGCAAACCTCAGCACTCTCCGACCATTACCTAATTTCATATGAGCTACGTCTTAGCCGTAATATATGTACGCCCCCTCGCTATTCTACAAAGCGCTGAATAAAACCTTTTATCACCCTACAATTCATAGAAAACCTTCCAGAACTATCAACCCCAGTCTCTACTCCATCAGACCAAATGGAGTTAGATTTACTAACGGATTATTTAGAAAATACCTTTCAATCCGCTTTTGAAAATGTGGGACCACTTAAAATAAAAAGAATAAGGCAGAAAAAGCTCGCCCCATGGTACAATGATAAAACCCGGACCTTAAAACAAACAGTTCAGAAACTAGAGTGGAAATGGCGACAAACCAAGCTGGAAGTGTTCCACTCTGCCTGGAAGGACGGCCTTATAGAGTATAGAAATGCTCTCACTGAAGCTCGCTCAGCATATCTGGCCTCTCTCCGAGAATAATAAATATAATCCTAGATTACTGTTTAGTGTGATTTCCCAAATCACAAAAAATCAGGCAGGTACTGAACCACAAATTCCAGCAGCTCTCACCAATGAAGTTTTTATGGACTTCTTTAATAATAAAATTGAAAATATTAGACAACAAATTCAACCCACAGTATTAAATCCAACTTGGCTGTCATCTGACTTGGCTGATATAAAACAAAACACAGTTATAGAAAAAAGGCTGGAAACTTTTTACCCACTCCCACAGCTGGAACTAGAGAAGATTATCTCCTCTGCAAATTGCACAACCTGCATACTCGATGCAATTCCCTCAAAATTACTCAAAGAAGTTCTACCAGTTATTATAAACCCTCTTTTAACCATAGTAAACTTGTCCCTTAGCCTGTGCCATGTACCCAAAGCTTTTAAACTAGCAGTTATCCAACCTCTGATTAAGAAACCAAATCTTGGTGTTGCCGTTTTGTCTAATTACAGGCCTATTTCTAATTTACCATTTATATCAAAGATCTTAGAAAAAGCTGTGGCCCAACAACTTAGTTCATATCTAGATAAGAACCATATATATGAAAAATTCCAATCTGGATTCAGGCCACACAGAGGCTCTCCTTCTGGGACCAAAATTGGCAAGAAATAAATGATCAGATTTAAATTTAAATCTCGCTGACTTTCCAGTTACACCTGGCTCAGCAGCTAAAAATCTTGGTGTCATAATTGATTCAGATTTATCATTTGATCAACACATAGGCAGCATCACTGGGACAGCTTTTCTACATCTTCACAACATTGCCAAGATCAGAAATACCCTGTCCCTGCGTGATGCAGAAACACTAGTATATGCCTTTATTAATTCCAGGCTAGACTAATGTAACGCACCACTGTTAGGATGTACGAGCAGGAATTTAAGCAAACTTCAACTAGTCCAAAACGCCGCAGCCAGGGTCCTCACTAAAACTAAAAAATTTGATCATATCAGTCCAGTGCTATCATCACTTCATTGGCTGCCTGTTAAATTCCGTATTGATTATAAAATTCTTTTATTGACATGGGCTCGCTCCTGAGTACCTGCAAGATGTTATTTCCCATTACGAGCCATCACGACTACTCAGATCCCAGAGTGCTGGCTTATTAATAGTTCCTAGAAGTCATAAGGCTGCAGCTGGGGGAAGAGCCTTTTCTTATAATGCCCCCAAACTCTGGAATGATCTTCCAGAAAATGTTCGGGACTCAGACACAGTCTCAATCTTTAAAACTAGGCTGAAAACTCACTTGTTCAGTCTAGCTTTTGGTAGCTAATGTTCCCCCTTAGATAAAGGCAGCAGATACAGGGGTCCATGGACACAGGGAATTATAGTAAACTGAGACGCTGGTGCTGTCGTCCCACTGCTCGCACGCGGTCACTCAGGTTTGTGGACGGTGGAGTGGAGGGATGCCAAACTGTTTCAGCGTGCTCTTGTGTCTGTGTGTCCTTCTGGTTCTCTCCTTTTAGTTAAGCTGTCATAGTCAGATCTGCTGGAGTCATTAGCCACACAATTTTCATTTCATGTGTATTTCCCCATAAATTTTAAAATATATTTACTAATATTATTAACATGGCAATACATTCTGAAATGCATTTTTGTGTTTGGAATTGAAATTCATTTGAATTGTAAATGTAAAAGTGACACAGCAGCAACGGTGAAGTGACAGTCGCCAATGAAAGTGGCTGTGAAGTGGCCGCACAATAGAGGTCGCTAATAAAAGTGGTGGCTGCTCAATGTCGGTTGCTCATACAAGGCCACTTTTATTAGTGATTGTCACACTGGTGCCAAATCGCTGCGATGTGGCACCGATGTGGCAGCTGCTAATAAAAGTGGCAGCGATGTGGCTGGAATGTGGTGGCTGCTGATAGAAATGACCATGATGTGGCAGCTGCTGATAGAAATGACCATGATGTGGCAGCTGCTGATAGAAGTGACCATGATGTGGCAGCTGCTAATAAAAGCGGCAGTGATATTGTGGCTGCTAAAGAAAGTGGCTGCAATTTGGCCCCATGTGAAAAGTGACAACATTATGGCCACAATGTGGCTGCCTCTAATAAAAGTGGCCGTGATATGGTGACCACTAATAAAAGTTGAAGCAATGTGGTGACCTCTAATAAAAGCGATGTGGCTGCCACAAATAAAACCAACCGTGATGTGGTGACTGCTAATAAAAGTGGCCGTGATGTAGATAGATAGATAGACAGATTTTTTATTGATCCCGAAGGAAATTTAGCAATATGGCAGCTGCTAATAAAAATGGCAGTGATGTGCTGTTAATAAAAGTTGCAGCGATGTGGTGACCACTAGTAAAAGTGGCAGTGATGTGATGACCGCTAATAAAAGTGGCAGCAATGTGGCAGCTGTGATGTGGCCTCATGTGGTGGCTGCTAATAAAAGTGACCGTGATGTGGCAGCTGTGATGTGGCCTCATGTGGTGGCCGCTAATAAAAGTGACCGTGATGTGGCAGCTGTGATGTGGCCTCATGTGGTGGCTGCTAATAAAAGTGACCGTGATGTGGCAGCTGTGATGTGGCCTCATGTGGTGGCCGCTAATAAAAGTGGCAGCAATGTGGCAGCTGTGATGTGGCCTCATGTGGTGGCTGCTAATAAAAGTGGCAGCGATGTGGCAGCTGTGATGTGGCCTCATGTGGCGGCTGCTAATAAAAGTGACCGTGATGTGGCAGCTGTGATGTGGCCCCATGTGGTGGCCGCTAATAAAAGTGACCATGATGTGGCGGCTGTGATGTGGCCCCATGTGGTGGCCGCTAATAAAAGTGACCGTGATGTGGCGGCCGCTAATAAAAGTGACCGTGATGCGGCGGCCGCTAATAAAAGTGACCACGATGTGGCAGCCATGATGTGGCCCCATGTGGTGGCCGCTAATAAAAGTGACCGTGATGTGGTGGCCGCTAATAAAAGTGACCACGATGTGGCGGCCATGATGTGGCCCCATGTGGTGGCCACTAATAAAAGTGACTGCGATGTGGCGGCCATGATGTGGCCCCATGTGGTGGCCACTAATAAAAGTGACTGCGATGTGGCGGCCATGATGTGGCCCCATGTGGTGGCCACTAATAAAAGTGACCGTGATGTGGCTGCTGCTTATGAAACATTGCTGTAACTCCCTGTTTGGCTGATGTCTGCTTCTGTTTAACACTCACTCTATTTAACATTGTTTAATTATCTATTTTATTTCTATTTTTATGCTTATTGCAAATGAATGGGTACTTTGTACTTAAATAATAATAAAGGACAAAGCAGTTCAGTTTAATTGTAGAAATTACAACGTTAAATTTTGAATAGTGTAATGAACATTTCATCTTTCAACAGTTGGCTGCAGCCTAAACACTCACCGGCCACTTTACTAGCTCCACTTACCGTTTATGTCCACTTTGTAGTTCTACCATTCCAGATTACAGTCCACCTCTTTCACACACAGTAATGTCATTGTGAGCAGAGTTATAAATCATATACTCTCCAGCTCAATGGTGGAAGTTAACAAAACTGACTGACATCACATGTTTAGGATCTGATAACTGGATTAATTAATAATGCGATTAATAAAATAATAGTCATATTTATCTACTCAATATATCAGCTAGGGGAAATTATACGTTTAGAAGAAAATAATTATCTGTTAAAGCCCACCATTTTAAGATTTCAAACTATTTAAACTTTGGGTCGTGGCTGCAGGACTCTTCAAGAGGCTTTTTATCTTGGATGTTAATTGTTCATTATTAAATAATATCAATATTGTCATAATCTGGTCCCATTAAATAATCTCCATCTTTTTTTCAAGCACACAATTATTTTTTTATCTTCAAAATGTGCACTCCTTTCTACTCTTCTTCTTTCTGCACTCTTTGCTCAGTCCTGACTAATCAGGCCTCTCTGTCTGCCTGTTAGTCTGTGCAGCTCTTCTGTTTGCTGCTTTCTCCAGGGTTTCAGCTGAAGCTAAGCTGCTAACCTGTGCAGAGCTCATCTCTCCTCTCACAGTTCCTGTATTATGATCTCGGCAAAAGGTTACTGGTGCTTCTAGAAGACTCCAACGTTCTGACATGGTTACTGTTGCTAAGTGCATGAAAATGACTCATGGGCCTAAAAAAGCAATGCTAAATGAAACAAAGTACACGTTTAAAAAAGATGGTTCTCTAAGGGTTCTTTAGCGAAGACAGCAGATCTGTTAGTACTACGAGTTCAATACAAAACCGTTTCATGCTTTATTGGTACTTTCATTGGTGAAACATTTTTCAGATTGATGGAGAATGTGTTGTATATGGTTCTATGTGGAACCTTTTTGAAAATGGTTCTATATAGCACTAAAAAACATTTGCCTATTGTTATAATGTCACGTGTGAAAAAATAAAAGAACCCTTTTTGGTGCTATATAGAACCATTTTCTAATATTTTTTCTTATCCAGTGTTAAGCATAAAATGGTCTATTTAGAACTCATGGCTCTAAACTGATAAAAAAAAAAGATTTAATGCTGGTGTAAGCTGATTTAAGATGGTCTATTGCTGGTCTGGTGTTGGTTTAGCTGGGCACCCCAGCATGGTCATGCTGGTTGACCAACATACCAGAATCAAAACATAACATTTGCTGTTTTTAGTGGTGATCAGCATACTAACCACCATTGCTGCTGACCTGCATACCAGCGTCCAAAACACGACATATTGCTGCTGTCGCTCTCATATCTGTAAAATTAGAACAGGAGAAGGAAAAAAACCTACTTTATTTTTAATGGAAGTTAATGGAACCAGAATGTTTCCCAAGTAAATTTGGGCCATTCCTTTTTGTCCATTCATCATGGAAATTACACACAATGTAAAGGGCAACAGCCACTTTCAAATGATGTCAAAAACTGGAAAACGTCAAAAATGGAGATGCGAGGTTTTATTCCGAAGTGTGTACTTTATGTAATTCAGCCATGCCCGTTGACCAGTGTTCTCCAAACAGGACACCATGCCAAAAGAACCAAAAGTTCGTATAATTTACATCCTGCGCAGACCAGTACCAACACACCAGCTCTACTGTAAAATCAGCCGATCTCCGTCTTTCAGTTAGCTCGGAGCAGCCGCACGTCCGTCGTGCTTTTACATTACACTATTCAAAAATTTCACAGCCGTGAAATTAGTTTGGGTGACTTTTATTTTGACAGCGCTTTCCAAGCAGGTTCTCAGTCAGAGCCCTGCCTTCTACAGGCTTGCTGCCCGAATTGGAGCTTTAAAAAGGTAATAACTTCATCAATTTCATTCATAAATGTGCCGGAAAATCACAGGGATACAGCCAGAAGGCAGAGGGATCCGTGCACGTGTGTGTCATGTCTGTATGTTTCTGTGAGTATAACGCAGGTCGTGAACCGCTGTTACAGGCAGGCCGTCTGTATCTGTTAACTGTCAGGTAGAAAATATGACTGTGTCCGACTTTTTATGCGGCTGTGATAAGTGTGCGGCTTTATCAGCGGCTTTGTTTGGGTCTGTTATCCTCCAGAAGGCCCGTCTGTCTGTCTGCCTGGAGGAAATGGAGGCGTTAAGGTGAAGCGCTAAGCCGCAGCCTGGCTGTCTCTCCATTTAACGTTAACACGGCTGCCTAATCTCTGTGGGATGAGATGAGCGCATCTTCGTCTGTGGCGAACGGCGCTGTAATTTAGCTAATTTGATGAAGATTAGATCAACTTTCTAACTGAATGTGCTCTTCCATCTTCATGGAGCCTGTAAAGCGAGCATTACATCTGACTGTTAACAGACTGACGGCAGCCTGAAAGCCGTTATTGGCTCCTCTGAGGAGAGATTAGCTCCTTCCTTGTGGCCGCTCAGCCCAGCTGTCAGCACAAGAGGTGATTTTCTTTCGCTAATTATTTTAGTGACTTCGTCATTAAGCCGGGCTAATTTTTCGCCTCTAATGGTATTTTATAGCTTTCTGTTATAAAAGTCACCCACACGCAATGATAAACCGAATACTAAGTATGTAAAATTCACTTAATCCGTCCACACAATAGGAATGTGATGTTTTAGTCCTGAGCAGAGGCTTGGTGTGTTTAAAAAGTGCATTTCAGGTGGTGGAATGAATGAGTGAGTGAATGAATGAGTGAATGAGTGAGTGAATGAACGAGTGAGTGAATGAATAAATGAATGAACGAATGAATTTATCATGTGTCACAAGAACCCTCTTTTGTATAGTTATGTAATATGGGTATATTATTTTTCTTTATAGAGATCTGTAGATAGCAAGCTAGAGCCAGGCTTTATTTTCACAGGGTGCCCAGCCCTACTCATGGAGATCAGCCCTGCACAGATGGCTCCCTGTTGCTAAAGCCACTGTTTAATTGCCTGTGCAGTGCACTGTAGGGAACCGTTTGAGCTTCAGTCTTATATCTTATATCTAACATGCCAGGATTGAATATTTAGATGCACCTGAGGGCCCTCTTTACCTTTCAGTGCAATAGAAAAGTTAAGCTGCACTGTAGATCCACAGGGGCAGTGCTGCATTTTACAATCCAGAACAGTTGGGGGTATATCCTTTATGAGCAAGGATGGGTTTTCACTGCTTTGACAAAAAATGCATTAGCGAGTAAACAGTTTAAGAACAACGTTTCTTGATGAGCAGTATTTCACTCTCTCTGAAGTGCATAATAAGATCAAAAGGTCCTGTGAATCTGGGAAAATATCCATATGCATAAAAGGCAAGGCCAAAAACCACAACTGAATGCCTCTGACCTTAGATCCTTCAGATTGCGCTGCATACAAATCAGCATGTTTCTGTAATGGATATCACATGGGATTGGGAACAGATCATGATTGCATTAAATGCAAGTTGAGACTGCAGTATGGACAGGGAAGCAGGTGTCTATACGTCAGCTAACATTCAGAAATGCAAATGACTTCTCTTGGCTCCAGCTGATCTGAAATGGACTGATGCACAGTGAAAATGTGTTGTGGTATGGATGACTCAGTCTTTTAGTTTTGTGATGTAATTAATGGATATGGTTTTCTCTGGAAGAAGGAAGAAAAGGACCATCTGGACTGTTACCAGCGTAAAGTTAAAAACCCAGGTCTGTCATATTATATGGTGTATTAGTGCCCATGGCAGGGGTAACTTGCACATCTGTAAAGGCATCATTGATGATGAAAAATGTATACACATTTTGGAGCATCATATGCTGCCTTCTAGGTAGTGTCTTTTTAAGGAATGTCTATACTTATTTCCACATGACAATGCAAGCCACATTCTGCATGTGTTGCAATAGTATGGCTGCATAATCATGTGCATGTGCAACCCTAGCCTGCCTGCGGCCCAGACCTGTCTCCCATAGAAAGTGTGAGGTGTATTGTACAGCACAATAATGAAGGCCCTGTATGATTATGCAGCTAAATACATAACAGATAAATGCTTTCAAAAACTGGGTTATTCCGAGTCTTTAGTCCTCAAACAGTTCTTAAAATTAAAGAGGATATAATACTGGTAAACATGCTCCTCTACCAACTTCAAGCATATATTTATTTTAAAAAGTTCATAAAGTAAAGCAAATATTGTGTTTTTGCACTCTTTTCAATTTAAAGTTTTTAGTTTTTGTGTCTCTACAATTTATTCAGTCCATTGATTCATTTTAGGATGGCCGAACCACCCCAGTCATGTGACTGTTTTGTGTCTCTGCCGCCGGGTTCTAAAAATGATCATGTGATATTTGCAAAGAATTCTGACCGGCCGAGAGATGAGGTGCAGGAAGTGGTTTACTATCCTGCTGCCTCACATGCCTCTGGGACCACAGTGGAGGTGAGTGGCACAACAGTTACCCATTGCACAACAATGACATACACAAGTGCACTCACGCACTCACTCATACTTATAGCCTATACTAGGGAAATGCCCGTTTGGCTTGTTGAAAATATGTCCAGTTTAGGGCTTCTGTAATATAGCTTAGTAACTTACTGCTTACATTAACTTTGTAGATATTGAATTGCTTACTTCGGCACTGCTCAGTTCACACTGTGGAAAATCAGGTTTATGTATTAACCAAATATTAACTCACCCATACGTGTCCTTTGCACTCTTATCTGTAAGCTAGTGTCTTAACAAGATTGTGATAAAGTTAAACATTAAAGCCTGGTGAGCGTTTGGCATCATGGCGTCTCCTCGCTGGACAGTAAGGAAAGAGAAGAGTGAGAGAATCCATCTGTAAAGACTAAACTAGTAGAGAACTCTGGCATTTTTTAGCTTAATCTGTATCTTTTGTGTTTGTATCATAGGGTCGACAATAATTGTCCTGAAATTAGAAACGCACAGAAAACCCACTGACCTACAGCACACTTACAATAGAACCATCTGCCTGTTAGCTTCTATTCTGACTGTTTTTCAACTCGAGAAGTTTTCTGTTCTGGGAACCATGTTGAAAATACGGTGATTGTGGTAATTGACTGTATGGAGATTATGTTGAAAAACACTGGAGTTTTCCTCTAAAGATGCTTTCTTCCCCTTCCAGTGCACATACATCTCAATCCCGCAAGTAGAGCACACCTATGCGGTTGTGCTTAGCAGGCCTGCCTGGCTGTGGGGCGCTGAGATGGGGGCCAATGAACATGGGGTGTGTATTGGAAATGAAGCGGTTTGGACTCGTGAACCTGTGAGTCCAGAGGAAGCTCTCTTGGGCATGGACCTGGTGCGGTGAGTCCTGCAGAGCAGTTGTTCTTGCTTTGACTTTATTCTCTTGACTTTTTCTTCTCTTATGATTTCATCTGCTGTTATAAATCCTTGCATCTCGGAAGTGATGGCTTCTTTTAAAAAAAAAAAAACTATTGTAATATAAAATTACAGCTAAAATCTAAATAATAAATTATATCTGCAGATATTATTGATTATTGGAATTTTTAGCCTTTAAAATAAATCAGGTCCCAGTATAAGCTTAGTGAGCTGTGTGTTGTTCTGAGCGTGTAAGTGATAGGGTATGTGCTGTGTGCTGTGGGTTTGGTTAGGTCAAACTTAAATGTATGAACAGTGCATACACTACGAAAGATGGTATTTCTCATGTTGAAATTGTCATAAGCTTCTTATTGAACTTATTTCCAGACCTTTTCTCTTATTTTAAGTGACTTAAATAAGTCAGATGATCTCATTGTGGTGGTGGATATATTGGCCTGTTTTAAGCATATTTCTCACAGTAATGAACCTGCCAATATAGTGAGATAATCTGACTTACTATAATCAGTAAAAAAACAAGATGAAGTCTAGAAAGAAGTTAAATGCTTCTGTAATACGCTTACAGTAATCTCAAAGTAAGAAATATTGGATATATGTGTTAACTAGATTTAAGATATAATTTTTGATAAAGTATATTATTGTTTTGGTTTGGTATACTGTGTGTGATTAGGTTGGCTCTGGAGCGGGGTGACAGTGCATGGGCTGCTCTGCGTGTCATCACTGAGCTGCTGGAGCAGCATGGCCAGGGTGGGGCCTGCAGGGAGGACCCCGAACACTTCAGCTACCACAACACCTTCCTGCTTGCTGACCGCCAGGAGGCCTGGGTGCTGGAGACTGCCGGGAAACTGTGGGCCGCTCAGAAGATCACAGGTCAGAATCAATAACTAGTCTGGTATTATGAAAGAGATATACATTGGTATTGGCCCTATAGACTATGCATATTCTTTTTACTGTATATAGCCTGTAAGTGCAACCATTGTATCATACCAGGGTTTCAGAAGTACAGGTTTCTGTATGAAGTGCAGATCTTGTACAGAGGTCAGATACACTACCCATCAAAAGTTTGCTTTCTTTTGAAATGTGAATTTTCTGGCTGTTCCTTTTCAATAAAGTAAGAAAAAATACAACAACAAAGGCAGTGTTACCATGATATTTATTTGTTAATACATTAGGTGTATTTACAACACTTCATCTTTATTGACGTATCTTTCTTAGTATGAAAAGGAGGTTTTTTTTCCAATTTATTGATAAACACACAAATTGGAAATCTGGGCCATGGGTAGTTTACACGCCTGAAAGTGTTGAAAAGTGCTCATATCACAATAAGTGGATACAATTTGTGGGGATGTAATTATTGCCAAGGTAGCACTGCCACAAATGTTTTGACATTTGAAATAAACTTGTTGAGTCTTTAATAATTATTGCAACCTGAAATATGTTCATTTGCAATAAAAGGTTTTATAAAGCCAAGCCAGTTTATGTACATTCAGTTACTGCATGAGGTAGTTAAAGATACAGATCCTGACCTGGTTTTTCTGTGTCAGAAGGAGTCAAGAACATCTCTAACCAGCTGACGATAGGCACGGAGATCTCTGCTGAGCACCCAGAGCTGCGCAGTGTGGCCCAGTCTCAGGGCTGGTGGAAAGGGGAGGGGGAGTTCAGCTTCAGTGCTGCCTTTAGCCCAGACAATCCCCCTGCTAGGATGGAGCTGGCCAAGCAGCGCTATAAAGGAGGCACAGCCCTGCTTCAGGAGCACGATGGTAAGTGAGCTGTATCCAGCCTGTACAGATTATGATTAATATATAGAATGCACTAGTACTATTCAGCCTATATTAAATGAGGCCTATATGCAATGAGGATGTGGCTAAAAATGCATATTCTTTGTGGAGTTTAAAGATAAAGTTAAAGTAAAGCAAATACTGTTTGTGGAATATTCAATATTGCACAGAAGTCATGGCAGTATGTGTGTTCTGTAGTGAGTGTTACACAAACACTGTAAAATAGCATTTTTATTTTAAAAAAAGTTTAATATTAAAATGTTGATTGAAAGAATAGTATTAGAAGACTAAAGGTTTGGGTCCTGACTTAATATTGCACTCCAGTCATTGTGTGGGTTTGTTAAACTCCATCAGCAGCACACTTGATCTAATGAAGCACAGATTAGCTGAAGCAGGGTGGTAAATAAGCATTGAGCTTTTTCAAGGAGAGCTTTGGGAAAGGTTAAACTAACACACTCACAGAAATAAAATCATAATATATTGTTTATTTTTTATTTTTCTTTATTCAAGTGTTTTTTTTTCTAAACAAATAAATGCTTACTGTTCAATTTCAGTTTTACATAGTGTAAGACTGGTCCACAGTCATGTAGCTCTGATATTGGGTCTATATAAATGTTAAAGTTTTGGTCATTGGCTTGAGGAAACATGGCCTCTGGATTAGAGAGAACATTTCCTTTTATTTTTTGGGTTGTTGTTCCTCATGGATACATTGATACATTGAATTCTTGTCTGCCATGCGGGAGGCCTGGGTTCATTTCCCAGCCAATGCACCACTCCTTTGGGGCAATCATGGGCTGGAGGTTAGGCCTTGTGACTGGAAGGTTGCCGGTTCGATCCTCAGAGGTGACAGTACATGACTGAAGTGTCCTTAAGCAAGGCACCTAAACCCAAACTGGTCCCTGGGTGCTGCAAATAGGCCTGCCCACCGCTCCGGGCAAGTGTGCTCATTAATGTGTATGTGGTGTTTCACTTCACGGATGGGTTAAATGTGGAGGTGAAATTTCTCCGTTGTGGGACTAATATGAGTCACTTAATCTAATCTACAAAACTGAAGTGAAGACATGAGAGAGAACAGAATGGTGAAATGATGATTTTGTGCTGCCCCCTACTGTGCTAGGTTTTCTGCTAGGTCTTTTTTCCTGGTTCATCACAAACTACATGCCTAGATTCATTTTTAGAAGAGCTAAATTAAAGCTGCTTCTCCAGGTCCAAATCTTAAGTAAATCTTAAATGAAAAATACTTTTGATGTAATATAGCTACACTGAGGCTAAGGTTAGGCTTATAATATTAATAATATAGACTGTGTGTGTGTGTGTGTGTGTGTGTGTGTGTGTGGCTACAGGCTCTGTGACAGCAGAAGTGATGATGAGCATCCTGAGGGACAAACCCAGCGGGATCTGCATGGACTCTGAAGGTTTCCGCACCACAGGTAGCATGGTGTCCATCCTCCCACGAGACACCAGTATGCCCTGTGTCCACTTCTTCACTGCCACACCTGACCCTTCCAGGTAGATCCCTACTTTATACAGTAATCTTGTTAATAATTAATAGTAGTTATTATATGGAGCATGTACAGATCCTGCAAGAGCCAATGACCTAACATTACATTTCCTGGCTTGATCAAGTGCAAGGATACTTTTAGAACTCCAACAGTCATATGCAAATGTTTGGGTGCCCTGGTAAAATTATTGTTATTTGATTTTCTAAGTGAACATAATTTAAAACATTCTCTATAGAACATACATCTGCAAGTTTCCACACAATTACTGTTTATTTGCTGAATGTAACAACAAAAAATGTAATGTGGCCAAAAGATAAGGCACATTTTATATTTTGTTATTTTGATATATTATATGCAAGTGTAAGGAAGACTCTCCAGACTGATCGGAATCCATAAAACCGTTTACTCCAAAACACAAAAACCAGAATCAGAGTCAAAAAACAGTCCGAAGGTCAAAACACTAGAAAAGTTCAAAACCAGCAAAAGCACCAAAGGGAGATCTAGAAGCAGAGTCAAAGAGTACATAAAAAGGGGTCAAGGCAATCCAAAAACATCAACAGCAAGGAAACAAGGCTTGGTATGCAGGTAAACTGGCAATACTTCACACCGAGCCAGTGTATTGAAGGTCCTTAAATAGGCAGGTAAATTAGCTGCTGATGAGGGGTCATGGTGCAATTAGGGAGTAAGTCAGTATTCAGGTGAGGCTGACCTCTGGTGGCGAAGATGGTTATTACACCTCACAGCAATTATGTCTATATTTATATGTATACATATCAAATCAAATACATTTTATATATATATGGCATCCACAACATTTAATGTCTAGTATGTCACAGTATGTGCGAATATCCGAATATCCTTGTATAAGTTAGGTTAAAAATATCAACGTAAACACAGACTTACTTTGCTCTGCTTTAAGCTTTAGCTATAGCTGCTTTCCTCCCATCTCCACCAGAAAACTTTTCCACAAAAGATCACTTTCTTTTAAAATGTCTCTCAATGCTCGAGTGTTTTATGAGGCTGAAGTCGCTTCTTATTCTCCAATTTCTTGTTTGAATTTTCCCGTTCCGTCTTAAATTCTGAATGAGGCGCCAAATATAAATGCGGCACCATATTTTTACCATCAAGGTGGAGCGGGAAAATTCGAAAGAGAAGCTTCATCTTTGCAGTTTTTTAGTGTTTGTCAGTCTCTTGTTGCAGATTTAGCTTGCTTATGAATGCGAATGATGCATTGTTGCTAAGTGACAGTCTGCACGCCTGCTCTCAGTCTCAGAGACCAGATCCTAAGTTATAAAATCACTAAAGAAAACGGGCAGGACGGCTGTAATGTGCTGTGTGGACATCCATTATCACTGGATCTTATTTCACCGTGACTGTGCATTTTATCGCAGATGAGTGGCAGCAGTGTCTAATGTGCTTCAAACAAAAGCAGTGAATGAGAGTCTTCCAGTTCACTTGCCACATCATTTCATTTGGTTTATTAATAAAAGATATTGGAAGTAAATTCATTATAGATCATTACAAATACTTTGCCAAATGGAGAAACATGATTCGTCACTCCAGAGAACACGTCTCCACTGCTCTAGAGTCCAGTGGCGGTGCTTTACACCACTGCATTTGCATTGTACTTGGTGATGTATATAACTCTCTACATACTGTTTTTGAGCTAATCTGAAGATCTCATGAAGTTTAGGGGTCTGTAGTGATTGACTCTGCAGAAAGTCGGCGACCTCTGCGCACTATGTGCCTCAGCATCCGCTGCCCCTGCTGTGTTATTTATGTGGCCGACTACTTTGTGGTTGAGTTGCTGTCATTCCCAGTTATTTCCACTTTGTTATAATACCACTGACAGTTGACTGTGGAATATTTAGTAGTGAGGAAATTTCACGACTGGACTTGTTGTACAGGTGGCCTCCTATCATGGTACCACGCTGGAATTCACTGAGCTCCTGAGAGCAACCCATTCGTTCACAAATGTTAGTAGAAGCAGTCTGCAGGCCTAGGTGCTTGGGTTTATACACCTGTGGCCATGGAAGTGATTGGAACACCTGAATTCAATTATTTGGCTGGGGGAGTGAATACTTTTGGCAATTTTGTGTGTGTGTGTGTGTGTGTGTGTGTGTGTGTGTGTGTATATATATTTATTTGCTTTACTTTAGATTGGGTTACATGTTGCAACTGATTTTAAAGACTCCTTCCATAAACAATGGCATTAGGACTCTTGTGTCTTACCATTTCTAATCCTACAGGTCTGTTTTCAAGCCATTTATCTTCTCGGAGAGCATGAATCCGGTCACTATGGTGGTGTCTCCACAGTATGGTCCAGACGATCCTGTGAGGACACAGCCTCGATTCCAGCACAAGGTGGACAGAAAGCATGAGCTTTACAAAGCCCACCAGGCAGCGCTGGCTACCATGGAGGCAAATCTGGTGAGCTTACAGTAGAAGAAATTGAATGGTGGCTCCACTGAATTGATTGGGTCTCTCTGCCTTTTTTGAAGGCTGCTGTTGGTTACACTTCTCTCAGTTGCCAAGTAACAATAAGCACCTTATATGTCAATCATTGTATTTTTAGCATCTAGGATGCTGATTAATACAGTCTAACATAGACTCTTAAAGTGTATATTAGACAGTACCTTCCTCAAGGGTTCTCTGTAGGACCGTTTATGGGAAATGTGTTGTGTATGGCTTTTTGAAGGTTCAGCTATTGTTACAATGTCAAGCTTGTAAACAACCCTCTTTGGTTCTATATAGATCCTTTTTCAAAAAGCTTCTATATAGAATAATATACAACATGTCCTCCAGTAGTGTACGGAACCATTTCACCATAATTTTGACCATTTGTCTACTTCATGTTTACAACTGCCTTGTGTACAAAAGCAGTGTATGGTGTGACCACTTCTTGGGCTAAGTAGTAATGTCACCAAGAGGGTGTTTGCCCCTGTTGCATGGTTTTTGAATAATGTATGTGTGTATGTGTCAGGATGCTGGAGCTTCTCTACAGGAGACTATGCGGTTCTTGGAGTCGCAGTGTCTGCAGGAGATTGAAGCTATGCTCAGAGGGGAGGTGGAGGGCCAGGAGCTCGGTGACCTATTCTTTGACTGTGTGGACACAGAGATAAAGTTTTACCAGTGAGAGACAGCAGGTGCATGGACAGCTTTATATGATGTTCTGAGTCCCTGACCATCTGAAAATATAGTGTGACACACAAGTGTTTAGTCCTGCTGTTGAAAATCATCCATAAGGCAGTAGGACAGTGTAACACCTAACAGACCTGCTATTGCTCTGCCCTGAAACGCAGCGTTTTCTAGCAACTGTTGTGAAGGTTGATGAGCTTATATACACATATGTAAAATAAATATCATTTGAATTAATAGCACAGTCTAAGGGCACTTTTGCATCTACCTTGTTTGGTGCAGATGTATTGAACTCTTCTTCAGTTTGGTCTGGTTTGGCATGTGTGAACACTTCCCCTGTATTCTGGTCTACACCAAAGAACTGAACCATGGTCCAATTGCAGGTCTCAGTCAGCGTCCAGGTGAAACCCGGTTCAGTTCAGTGCTGGTGGGAACACATTTTTACGATGGTCCACAGTGAATGAAATAATGCAGCATCAGAGCTTGCTTTCCTCCTCTTCTAGCAGTATACCTTCACTGTACTGTCTGCATAATTTACATTTTTACATCTAGCTCTTGACAGATGCTCCTGTCATTCTTGCAGCACAAGCTGCTGCTGATAACAGCAGATATGAGGTAATGTGTTTGGTTTTGGCACATGGATAAACGTCCTGATTGGTTGAATTCAAATTGACAGACCAATTATAAAGACACGTCAAGTAAGGTTTGTTGACTATTGCTTTGATTTGATTGACACACATAGGCTTTAAGTAACTCTATTTTCTATTTTTCTATGTTTATGGTGTCATCTGTGAGAATAACTGAGCACTTACATCCCTGCATGATTTCTGACCAATAAACAAATACTCACATCTTAATTTGCTACACTTTAGCTGTTGCAATGTGAAACCAACCAAACTAAGTAAAAACAATAAAAAGTTTCACAAAAATCCAAACTCTGTTGCGGACATTAGCCTAAATGTAGGTATTCGTACAAGAATGAGAGTTGTGTGCTATGAATTACATTTGTTGGGTTTTTACAGATCATTGTTCTGTAACACTTGTTAAACCTCACAACAGTAGCTAAGAAATAAAGCATTTGTAGGCGGAGCATGAGGAGGTCACCTCTAGTTAGCTGATCCTTTGTTATAAACTCCTCTTCATCACAGCTTAGAAAAATCTACAGCAACAGGCCTGTTGTCCTTCTACAGTTTTCCTAATTTTGTGTTTAATATGCTCGTCTGTTTTGCAGCTGTCTTGTGAATGTCGCTAGTGCTTGCTGATCTGCCTGAAGAGGGACGGACCCCAGAGCGCAGGTTCCTGTCTGCTCCCATCCACCTCTCTTAGTTCCCCTGACGCCATGCAACACATTGTGATGTCCATGCCACGTAAACTTTAACTGTATAAAACAGAAACTAGATGTTCATGTGAGTTGAGCACCATAATCATGTGTAATTGTCACACAGGGCAGTGGTATACGCACCACATTAATGAGTAAGTGATAGATTACTAAGGCGTGTATGTAGAGCTGTGTGAGAAGTTCAGTGGAGAAACACTCTGATCATTCCTGTGTACATGCATGAGGGTTCAGCTGCCTGGCTGATCCTCTGAGGAGGAAGTCAATAAAGGTTTAATAACTGCTATGTTGGATTGTTGTCTTGTTTTGTGATGCTTAACTGATTTTTATTTTTTTTTTTGCATGTGTCGTTCGGTTTACACTCATCCTCTTTGTAAGAAACTCCGGTCTTGAACGTTCATTCACTGGCCACTTTATGAGGTCTCCATACCTTACAAGCCACTGCACAGATGTAAAATTTGCCCCAATCATCATCCGGTTTCTGACAACAGGACGCCTATTAATTCGATATTATATATAATTATTCCCGACACGGCAAAGACACCAGAATAATAGTCACTGCTATGAGTGTATTGGGCGTAATGATATTGATGGGCTCTCTTAATAAATATTTTCTGCTAATATTAATAAATAATTTAAATTATTTAGTTGAAAACAAAAACAATAAAAAAAGTATTATTTTTAACAAATATGCTTTATTATTATTATCAGGCAAGCCAGGTTTATGTAGCACATACTCCAGGGCAATTTAAAGTGCTTTGCAAAAATAAAAACAGCGCAAAGAAGGTAACTGAAAGCAACTAAGAACGTCAAGATTATTGTTTTATTATTATTATTATTATTATTATTATAATTATTGTTGTTGTTGTTGTTGTGATGATGATAAAAGGGTCTGTATGTATGCTCACCCTTTAAGTCCTCACGCGAATGACGTCATAACATGTTAATTACATAGTAGTTACTTCATGATGTTATTATAATAAAGTAAATAGTAATAAGCGCGTTATAGACTGTGAATCGTGGCTGTATTGTATATAATACTGCGCTCTGGATAAACTCCCTGCCGGAAGGGGTCGTTATGAGAAAGCCGGAGCGACGGCGTCTCGTCTCGCTTGCTTTGATCATCATCATCACCGACATGGCGGACGAGATGGATGTTGTTGACATCGAGGGGGATGAGTGTGATGCAGATGAAGGGTAAATACGCTCCTGTGGATGCTGCAGCCCTTCGTGTGGTCGGTGCGGGTGACTGTGTTCGCCCGTGTTTCTGTAGAGACTCGGAAGAGGCCGCAGGGCCAAGGCGAGCCGGTGTGTTAGCTCAATTAGCAAGAAGCACTTGTGGAGCCAGAGCTGGTCGGACATGTCCAGCAGATGGACTCAGCCATACACAAGCGGTTTGATGAGAATTAGGTTCCAGCTCACATTAGTAACCTAGCTAATGTTCCTCATTAGCGTTATCTGGTCTAAATATGTGCAAACGTTGTTTCCGTGCTGGGTAGTCAACCTAGCTAACGCTACCTAGCGGCTAGCTTTCCCCACGTCTCATTGATTCTGTTAGTCCATTCAGTGTGTTTGTGTTTTTAGTATTAACGCTACTTTTTTTCCCAGATAGTTTGAGGCTTAAAGTCAATGCTTTTTAATGGCCAGGCCAACACATATGTGTGAACGTATTCTCTGTTTTTGTGAGTTCCCGTCGGCGGTTTTGGGTTAACTTAGCTAACGTTAGCCACATGATTTTCTAGTGATCTTACTGGAGCGATGATCCTTCAAGACCAGTATTTACAGTCAGCATGGAAGACCAACACTGCGATCTTGGTAAGGTAACATTATCTGATTATAGCACTGATTAGGGGAGGGCAATATGACGTTGCTGGTATCGTTATCGTGATAAATTACGATATAATCCCAGATGGATAAAGATGTAATCACAATATGCTTTTAAACAAATTAGGCTTGATTGATTGGGTTTAGTTCTGTGAAGTGCAGCTTGCATAGCAAGGATCAGAATCATTATGGGTGTATATTATTACTGTATATTATTATTATTATTATTGTTGCTATTGTTATTATGACTGCAGTATTTTAATATGTAGCACTACAGGTTTTATTTTTGTCTGTTCCAACCTTTAAAACTCATAAATATTGTGATGCACATCATGTATCGAGAAAACGTCTTGAAGTATTGTGATATAATATCGTTGCCGTATCGCCCACCACGAATACTGATACAGTTTGTGTCATCTGCTGGTTTAGTCTGCTCATGCTGTTGTTCTTCCTTCCGTCAGCCATGGACACTGGACAGCTCAATTAGTGAAGAGAACAGAGAGGTCATTGAGAGCATGCTGTTGGAAGAGCAGTATCCTTTTTTTTAGCCATGCTCTCAGAATCCACCTTGACTCTTTTTTATGGTTGACTTGTTTGTTGTCAGAAAGCAGCTCTATATTTCCTTTACTATCTTCAGGTATTATTTTGCTGGTAAGAAGGTACCTCAAGTGGCGTGGACAGACGAAAAGCCTAAAGTAAAGAAGTAAGTGAAGCAACACCTTTTATCCTAGTATCATTTCTGTATACATGGAAAAATGTAAATGTAACTTTACAGAATGATGAAAATGCATCTAGACTGTTCCTGTGAACAGTTTGTTTTTGTGCAGGTCACCAGTGAAGAGCTCTGGAGCTCCAGCTCGTTGGGCACAAGGGGAGAAGGACCTCTTTGAGAAGGGACTAGTATGTTTTTGTTTACTTGTCTTTTTGGAGGCATTTAAAATAATTATGTAGAAGAATAGTAATAATAATAATAAGCTGCTAATAATGCTATTAGAATTCAGGCATATTTGCTGATCTCTGTTCTGTGGTCTCTAGGCTCAGTATGGGCGAAGGTGGACCAAGATCGCAAAACTTATTGGCACTAGGACAGTTCTTCAAGTGAAGAGCTACGCCAGGCAGTACTTCAAAAACAAGGTATGTCATGGACCCAATGGGCCTCATTCACCAACCATCCTTATGTTCATTAGTGAGACAATGTACACTAAGCTTATGTATGTAGATATCAATACATTCTTATGAGTAAATGAGCACCATATCAGGGCAGTATCTGATACCAATATCGCTATCGATGTATCCCTAAGACTGATATCACATGTTTTCCTCTAATCTTTTTTAATTTAGGCTAAAACTGAAGGTCATGCTGAAGAGTCTCCTGTCAAGCCCCAGACTTCAATACTTCACACCCCAGCCTCTGTATCAAGCCCTCCCTCTGTCCAGCAACACTTCTCTGTGCTGACCAATGCTGTACGTATCGAACATTTGTCTGATGATGAGGATGTTGACATCACTGATGACCTCAGTGATGATGCCTCCCAGCCAGAGAGCCAGTTAGATCTTGGAGATGAGCCTAAAGTTTTCGAGCAGCCTCAAGGCCAAGGAGAGGTTGCTCCAGTAGTGCCTTCTACAGGCAGATTGAATAACCACTTCTCAAATCCAGGAGAACTGACTATCGGACCTGCAGATTTAAGCTCTGAAGTGAACAGCAGACACTCTCAGTCAGTGGTTGAGCTAGAAGCTGGAGAGCAGAGAGAGGCCTTTCACTCTGACGCTAGTCCCGAGACATGTACCCTGCCTGGAGATGAGAGTGCTGAAGGTATGTGCTGCTCGCTGCACTTACACTACAGGCCAAAAGAGTAGAGGAAGCAGTTAACTATTTTACAATTAGGTCAATTTGCTAACACCAACAACTGATATCTTTTTTAAATTAGGTTTTCCAAAAATATTCCATTAGTTTACAGCCTTCGCTACCTTTGTTGATAACAGTGATTTACATTGGTCATATATGAATTGTTTACAAACAGATAATTGAATGCATCAAATGTAGTTAATCAAGCTGTTATAAGCATTTACAAATGAGAATCAGCTTGCGAACAAATATATAGGATAAGGATCATCACCAGGAAGAATTACTAGTCTGTTAATTTGACACTACATACACTGCTCAAAAAAATAAAGGGAACACTCAAATAACACATCCTAGATCTGAATGAATGAAATATTCTCATTGAATACTTTGTTCTGTACTTAATTTATTAACCAATGGAGGCCTGGATTTGGAGTCACACACAAAAGTAAAGTGGAAAAACACACTACAGGCTGATCCAACTTTGATGTAATGTCCTTAAAACAAGTCAAAATGAGGCTCAGTATTGTGTGTGGCCTCCACGTGCCTGCATGACCTCCCTACAATGCCTGGGCATGCTCCTGATGAGGTGGCGGATGGTCTCCTGAGGGATCTCCTCCCAGACCTGGACTAAAGCATCCGCCAACTCCTGGAGAGTCTGTGGTGCAACGTGATGTTGGTGGATGGAGCGAGACATGATGTTCCAGATGTGCTCAATCGGATTCAGGTCTGGGAAACGGGTGGGCCAGTCCATAGCTTCAATGCCTTCATCTTGCAGGAACTGCTGACACACTCCAGTCACATGAGGTTTAGCATTGTCCTGCATTAGGAGGAACCCAGGGCCAACCGCACCAGCATATGGTCTCACAAGGGGTCTGAGGATCTCATCTCGGTACCTAATGGCCGTCAGGCTACCTCTGGCGAGCACATGGAGGGCTGTGCGGCCCTCCAAAGAAATGCCACCCCACACCATTACTGACCCGCTGCCAAACCGGTCATGCTGAAGGATGTTGCAGGCAGCAGATCGCTCTCCACGGCGTCTCCAGACTCTGTCACGTCTGTCACATGTGCTCAGTGTGAACCTGCTTTCATCTGTGAAGAGCACAGGGCGCCAGTGACGAATTTGCCAATCCTGGTGTTCTCTGGCAAATGCCAAGCATCCTGCACGGTGTTGGGCTGTGAGCACAACCCCCATCTGTGGACGTCGGGCCCTCATACCATCCTCATGGAGTCGGTTTCTAACCGTTTGTGCAGACACATGCACATTTATGGCCTGCTGGAGGTCATTTTGCAGGGCTCTGGCAGTGCTCCTGTTCCACCTTGCACAAAGGTGGAGGTAGTGGTCCTGCTGCTGGGTTGTTGCCCTCCTACGGCCTCCTCCACGTCTCCTGGTGTACTGGCTTGTCTCCTAGTAGCGCCTCCAGCCTCTGGACACTAAGCTGACAGACACAGCAAACCTTCTTGCCACAGCTCGCATTGATGTGCCATCCTGGATGAGCTGCACTACCTGAGCCACTTGTGTGGGTTGTAGAGTCCGTCTCATGCTACCACGAGTGTGAAAGCACCACCAACATTCAAAAGTGACCAAAACATCAGCCAGAAAGCAGAAAGGTACTGAGAAGTGGTCTGTGGTCCCCACCTGCAGAACCAGAACTTTATTGAGTGTGTCTTTTTTGAGCAGTGTATATTAAGTCTAAACCTTTTTCCATGATTAATAAGTATTTCACTTCTACTATTTATGATGTTCATGTTTTGCTTTTGCAAAGTTAGTGATGCAGCCAAAGTCCTACTGTGTAAGCTTGTTTGTTTATTGGCATAGAAAAAGTAGTGGCAGAGTGGCAGCAGTTCGACAAATTGTACAGCATTATAACTAGTGAGACCTACTGACATTGGTATTCTTTTGCTGCAGATAAAGTGGGGAGTAGTCCAGTGGAAGAGGCAGAAGAGGACCAAGAGGAAGAGGAGGAGCTAAAGGCTCCTGAACAGGAAGTGACACTGGACACAAGCACCATAACTGAAGAAGAAAAGCAGGCCATTCCAGAGTTCTTTGAGGGCCGTCCATCTAAAACTCCAGAGAGATATCTGAAAATCCGCAACTACATACTGGATCAATGGTGAGTTTGCAAAGGAGACAGTAATATATAAGTAATTCAATGTAAAGACAACCATGACTTTTGTTGCTGTTCTGCCAAATATTAGGTGTCTGTGATTCATTCAGCATTAGTGAATTTGTGTGTGTGTGTGTTTGCTTTAGGGAAACGAGTAAACCCAAGTACTTGAATAAAACATCAGTGCGCCCTGGCTTGAAGAATTGCGGGGATGTGAACTGTATCGGCCGAATACACACGTACCTGGAGCTCATAGGGGCTATCAACTTCAACTGTGGTAAAGCTCTAACCCTCTGTCTCCATTTAGTTACCCTTTTGGTCTCAGCAATCAGTTCTGTTCTTTAAAACACCTGTCTGTCCTTCCACCCTGTAGAACAGGCCATCTATAATCGTCCACGGCCGGTAGACCGCTCTCGCCTGAAGGAGAATCGGGACAGCCTAGAGGCCTATCAGCTGGCTCAGAGGTTGCAGTCGATGGTGAGAGAGGCCTGTGGCAGTTACTATCATAATATCTACTGCTGTGCTAGTGGTTCCTTTTTAAGATATCAGCTCAGGTTTTATCACTGAGCAAATTGAATAGATGCAGCTTAACATATTAGTTGTAGTAACTAGGACCTTTTGTCTTCAAATAGCTAAGACAAGATTGCTTCCAGCAGCTGGCTTTGTGGCCACTATATTGTGTTGATTTTGTCCTTTTTTTTCTTTTCAGCGCACAAGAAAGCGGCGAGTGCGAGACACCTGGGGAAACTGGTGTGATGCCAAAGATCTGGAGGGCCAGACGTACGAGGTAGTGGAATCACTCAAAGAAACTTGAATGTTAAGAGACTCATGAAATATATGTATAAAATGATCAATCTTGGTATTCTATCTAGGTAGTTACAGTTTTATGTAAAAATGTGGGTGCCTCTGGTCAAATGTTTTTGTTGATTTTGTTAAGAAAAATAAGTACACATCCACGCTTAATATGTACGGCACACTTAATATGTCATGTTTTATTTTTTTCTGTAGAGGATGTGTTAGCTTATTTTCACTTAGAAAACAAACAAAACTTGGAATTTGACTGGGTGTAGTCAAACTTTTGCATACTGCTGAACGTAACTGCCTTGTGTAGATACTCATTGCAGCTGCACAAATGCTATTTTGAAAGTTGCCACATTAACGTCAGTCTTTTCAAGTGAAATCAGGTGTACTGTAACTTGTTGAAAATGACAACCTGCAGCCACACTTTCCCTTGCCATTAATCCTAAGACTTAAGGCCACCGCACACCAGACATGTCGCATCGCATTGTACAGCGTCTACTAATTCACCACCGTTATTTTTGAATTAAGGTAAGCAGACCAGCAAGCCAGTATCAGGACCACAGAAAACCACAGAAGATAAAATGTGGCTTGACATTTTAGATCATTTTAGATAGTCTATTAAATTTAGACTATTTTAGATAGTCTTTTAGATAAACAGATGCATCAAGATGTTAAATGACCTCAGCTAACATTAATATCCTAGTTGTTGGTCACTACATACCTTTTATCCTAAAAACAGTGAATTTGTGAAGAGGTAGTAGACTGATGGCAAGTGTGATAAATAACATTAAAGTTTGATTTAATTAAATTTGTTCCAATAGAGTATAAAAATAAATTTGAACTTGCTGTTCATTGCTGCTTTTGTTGCATGCGTTCTATAGCAGCGCTCTGCTACATGACACTACGCATTGCGTCCAGCGTAGTGGCCTTATTCAGTGAGCACCATGTGTTTTTCTGTGACTACAATGACACTAGTATGCAAGTTATGTAGTTGTGAGAGTTCCCCTTAAGAATTAAATCATAACTCTCACTATCATGAACTTACTTTTTGTGATTAGTTACTTATGGAAAATTTAAAGTTTTTGTGCATTCTTTCTTTTTTTATTAGCATTTGAGTGCAGAGGAGCTGGCTCTTAGGAGAGAGGAAATGAGGAAGAGGCAACCAAAGCCCTGCAAACTCCCTAAACGCGGGTGAGCACGTGTCTTTGTCTGTTCTAATCAGTCGACCCTTTTCTTACTTGAAAAATGGTATATTCTTTAGTGGGAATAAGAAATCTGTAACATCTAAACAAACTTGTTCCTGTGCATTGTCTGCTCTGCAGCTCTTTTGACCCATTCCAGCTAATTCCATGCAAGGCCTTTGGAGAGGAGAAACAGGTTAAAGTCTTCCACCTGCATTTTTTCAAAAAATATTGTAAGAGTGAATGAAGAATATCCTTAATTAATATCACGTTTTCCTTCATCTTCAGGAACCATTCCGAGTGATAGTGTGCGCTGAAGCTTTGGTTGTCATGGATGTGGTATGTTTACAGCTGATCATTTGTATGTGTGGGCCTTTAGTACCACCGTGTGTGCAGTAAAATACAAACTGGTTATTGGACATAGAACCAAGACCCAGACACAGGGACAACAGATGCATCTTATAGCCAGTGGCTGTAAATCTGGTCAGCAGAACCAAATAGAGTGATGCCATGACAAAATGTATTTAGTAAGACTGTTTTGTCATTTTTGCTCCAAAGTTTGTAGACAGCTGCTTATCTAAAAATCAGGGGTAGTAACAGTGTTCCCCCCGCCCTTTGCTGCAGTAACAGCCTCGGTTCTTCAAAGGAAGGTTTTACATTAGGGGCTGGTTATGCCAACTGTATGTAAGTTCAAATGTAGAGTAGACATAACGTGGTGTAGTAAGTTCACATTTACACATTACAAAATCAAAATAGCTTGTGACACACAAACAAGTTTTACATTTAAACTTAGTAGTTACTGAATATTTACATGTACTGCTTATCTATTGTAAGTGTTGGGGAACCAAAAGAAACAACATACATAGCTCAAAGAAGACAAAAATATGACCTGAAAAAATAAAAAATTGCTAATATGAATACATTAATTAAAGGGACTGCCAGTACAGAAAGTCTACTGCATAGGAATGTCCACCAGTACTGTACAGTTTCTGAGTTTTTTTTTTTTCTCTGTTCTGCCAGCATGCTCACGTTTCTATGGGAGAGGTGATTGGACTGCTGGGTGGATCTTATGATGATGAAGAGAAAGTGTTGAGGGTGAGATGTTTAATGCACATGAGATACTTTAGTACTGCTCATATGGTTTGTTCCTGATTCTTTAAATGTGAATGATCGGTTACCAGTAATGTTACTACATGGGGTGATGTAAAGATGGTAATATTAGGTAGTTGATGATGTCTGAGTAAACTGTCAATATATGTGTTTGTAGATCTGTGCAGCTGAGCCATGTAACAGCCTCAGCACTGGACTGCAGTGTGAAATGGACCCTGTCTCCCAGACACAGGCCTCTGAGCTCCTGGAGGCCAAAGGTCACAGTGTAGTTGGATGGTATCACTCTCATCCAGCCTTTGATCCCAACCCTTCCCTCAGGGACACTGACACCCAGGCCAAATACCAGGTATGAGATCTTGGTGATTTACTAAGACAATTATATTAATAAACAATGACATAAATACAAATAAACATATAACACTGATCATAAATATGTTATAGATGGATTAGATTAAAGTAGTAGGAGTAGCAGTGGGAGGTGGAGGTGGTGGAGGAGGGGTGAGAATATAAATTCTACACAGGGAAATTCTTAACTATTTGTGCCCACAATATAAAATGAAGTGGTGAGCTTAGTGCATACAGACTCTTAACTAGAACTGTTCAATCCTAAGCATCCTTTACTTGCCTCCCACTATATTTAGTTCTTTACAGATTCATAGTAGCATAACGTCATTATAGGCTTCTAACATTAGCTGACATAGGCTTCTAACATAGCCGATCATTCACATTTAAAGATAGATTTTATAAATTCTTATCCTAACTGATGGCTTTCTAACAGTAAGAACTGGTTTTCATGGATTTTATTGTCACTCAGGTAGGCTTATAACAGCAGTCATTGATATCAGCTTGAATTTTTTCAGTTTTCATTACTCATTAGCCCATACCTTATCCTTTGTTCATATTGTTGTGATATTGTTTTGCTATCTGTTATTGTACCAGAGGAGGATGGGTTCCCCTTGGAGTCTTGGTTCCTCTCGAGGTTTCCTCCTTTTCCTCTTAGGGAAAGCGCTACACAAATAAAATTTAATTGAAAATTTAATTGAAATGCTTAAAGCGGCATGGTCATGGCTCTTCAAATACACTAAAATTAAATGGAAGGAGCAGAGTCCCTCCATACTACCTCTGAAACTCTCTGCACATTGGTGTCTCACGGCGCTGTATCTTTCTCTTAAGTTGAAATCATCAAACAGAGAATAAGGCCTTTTCATGTTCTCTGTGTCTGGCACTCTGACTGATTTCTTTCTGTGTCTTGTGATTCCTTCTTGCAGAGTTATTTCTCTCGAGGAGGAGCTCCATTTATAGGGATGATTGTGAGCCCATATAACCCCAGTAACCCCTCTCCTGTGTCCCAGACCACCTGTCTACTTGTGCAGGAAGAGACAGGGCCTGCTGGCACTCAGAGTACGTACTAAGCTTTTGTTCAACACAGAATATGGATGAATGTCCAAACATCATTGTTCTGTAGAGTTTTACCATGGCTCCAAAAACATGTTGTTCACTGTAAATCTGTAAAAAGAAAAAAACTCGCCAAATCTTTCAAAACCTATGAACACATTAAGTGGGATTTTTTGTGGGAAATCCAATCTGTAGGAAAAGTTTTATGTGTGATGTATTTAGTTTTGTGTATGATGTGCATGTATATTTTAGAGCATCCATACAAGTTTGAGTTCCGAGTATCTGCAGAGCTTCCTGACTGGACAGAGGCGATGAGAAGAGCAGAATGGGTGGTGTTCAAATACAAGGGGTCTCATGGGTTGGTGCACTTTTATATTTTATTTTACATATGTATTTATCAAAGGTAGCACTCTTTAATGAGCCTAGCAACCATGGAAGATTCCATAGTAACCACCGAACAACGTCTTATCCATCACCTCCACTACCATAGCAACCACCAAAGATACCAAAGCATCCTCTGAGCCACACTCTGGCAATCATCTTAAATACCATAGCAGTCACCTAGCAATACCCTGGCAACAACCAAGCAACAGCTTAGCATCCACCTTAAATAAATGGAAAAAAAAACACATCAGCACCTACCTGGGATACCATATCAACCATTTAGCAACACCCTAGTAACCATCTAAGATGCCAATTACCTAACCTAGTAACCACCTGAAATACCATAATAAAAACTTAGCAGCAACCTAGCAAACTCCCAGAATATCATAGATAACTACAAACAACAACTTTGCAACCACTCGTATCATTTTCCTAGTAACCACCTTAGACCAGCACTCTAGCAAAACTGGAGAATTGCTGTGCAGTCACTCTGAATTTTCTTTAGGAAATGCACTTTAGTTGTACAAGTTAACACAATTCATACAACATCTCAAACATAACATCAAAAATGCTTATATGACATAGTAAATGGACAGACAAAAACAAGATAAAACAGTTGTTTCTGTCTGTCCATCAGATTATCCGCTGAGGGGGACTCATAATGCTATGTAACCACTTTAAATTTAGATTTATTGCCGTGTTTGGCTTCTTACGCTTGGGATACACTAAAAATAGTTATTTTTAGTTAAACCTATAATCCTCTCTGTGGGTTTTTTCTTTCAGGTGTGTACCCATGGACAGACTATTTCGCAGAGATTCCTCCCTCACATGTCTGGAAAAGGTAATAAAATAATGAGGATAAGCTTTGCTTAAATAGTGCAGTCATAGTGTGTTTAACTAACTGTGATTGTGTATCTGTCCTGCAGTTGCTTGTATCGTTGAGGAAGATTCTTGCAGAGGTATCAGAGACAGAAGCAGAGACTTTCCTTGTCCAGATTGAAACTTTGTTCTTGACACACTTCACTGATAAGCAGGAGACTGCCCAAGATGAGGCTGGCTGTTCCTCTCATCTCCATGAGCCAATTACACAGTCCCCTTTACTCACATTCACCTCCTCTGATCCAGCAGACAGCAGTGCAGCCTCAGACTTTGATGAGACGTTTACTACAGAAGAGGAATCTGTCACTAATGCTAGCAACTCTGTTAAACCATGTTCCTCAAGTCCTGGCAGCCAAGTTATAGCCAGTACAGAAGTCGGTGCGCCTCTTACACAGTCAGTCAGTGCAGAAAAGGAGTAATGGCACTCATCTGACCCGATGACAAGCTTTTATTGTTGCAGAGAGTAATGTAAATGTGTAACCTGTTAAAATGAGACTGTAACAAAAAAAAAACATTTAAAATGTGAAACGGTGTGCCGAGTTTGCTCATCACCTACACAACATGGAAAAGTGTTATTATAGGTTCATTAGACTCAGAACGAGCATGTCAATCAATCAGTGTATTTCATCGATGAAAAGCCTTTACACTTTCCTTTTTTAAGTTTGGGGTTTTCCAAACATTTGGACAAACATTTCCTATTAGCACCTCCACCAGAGTTTCATGTTTCTGAACACACAACGTTCCTGTCGAAATCGCTAGTTAATAATGGGTTCAGGTAAACAGGTTGTAGGCCCTCAATGATAAAGCCATTTTTTGATTCTCTTAAACGTAGAAATTTATGAAGCATCAGCTAACATTTAAGGTCTTTCAAAATGTCCCAAAATACCTGAATATACTGAGCTGAAAGAGACATATACCTTAAATGTAAATCCATCACTGATCCTTTTTTAAGTGTAAAATTCCATTAACTATACTAAACACATTTATATGAAGGCATTTAGTGACCTGGGCCTGTTTGTGGATCACCATTTAAGAACATGCCAAGGTTTGGTAATAAAGATATGATGCCGTTCCTGTAGCTGGATGATTTGTTTCAAATGGCTTTATGCTACTAGAACAAAATAACTAAATCTACCTGCGAAGTAAGGAGCGACACGGGGCGGAACCATAGTTGCATGACTAGTTGAAGGAGGGACTGTTCAGGTAGCACTGTAGTCCGTGATGGGAGTTTGTTAGCGGAGTTTTGAGGGTCACTGCGATTAAACGGAGCGGCATTAGATCGTTTTTGTAAACTATATAGAGTTAGATATGTACTGGGATCGTGGGTTCGGTCCGATAACAAGGATTCCAGTCCTACGTGTGTGTGTGTGTTTTTATCTACAGCGGTCTGACTAATGTTAGACAGTTTAAAGGACCCCTGTTCATTTTTCCCAGCACCCTTGGTAGCTTAGCGTTAGCTAACTAATAATGCAAGCCAGTGCGATGCGATAAGATGCTGTTTTTAATGCAAAGTAACCTGATCAGTATTTTAACACTGCTACAATGACTTAATCACAGCGTATCTGAATAGCACCCGGGGTTCAGCAAAGCTTGATAACTTGCCATCTAGCAGCTAGTCGGTTTCTATCTAGTACGAGACACACGCCGCTAAAATGGCTTTGATTTGCTTTCGTCTGTTTAAAATTCAAACCGGACCCCCTCTTCTCACACTGCGCCGGTTTCGGGCCGTACATGCTCGTCCTCTGCTTCGGGGGCAGCCGCACACGTCTCAGGGAAACACAAGGCTCTCTGCCTCTTTCCGGAGCTTCGAGAAATGGACTCGAGTCCAGAGCACAAGCCTCGTTAGCTCGGGCAACGTTACTGTAAATGTCCGTCTCTCGGCGATAACCGAACCTGCAAAACAGTTCCACACTTCGGCTGCACTCCGAGCCCTCCCAGCCCCCCTCATATGGCTGGTCCTCAGACCTCTCCAAAAGGTGGCAGCTATCATAATAGGAAGGTGAGAGGCTCCGCAGTGCTAGAAGACCTTTTAGACAGTACTTTCCGCTTTGTTTCACATGTGCAGTCTGAATTATGGAAAGTGTGTTTATAGCTCAAGCATGTCACAGTGGGACAGTAAGGGTACACTGTCCAAAAGTTTGTGGACACCTGCTCATTCATATATATATATATATATATATATATATATATATATATATATAGTGTGTGTGCATATGCATACATTCATATAAGAGAGGGACATTACCAGTAAACACAAACTGTAGCTTTTACATGATAATTCCATTAATTGAATAGATTAATAGAGAGATTAAAATTGCATTTTCCCACCAAATATTTATTATAAAGGTCAGTATCGATGACAAATACCTGAGAAAAGATTTTGGCAGCCTTAATGGGCAAACGTGCCCTACATACAAATTGCTCTTTTAAATATATTACGTCAAATAGTATTCCTTCACATAAGACATATGTACAAATAAACGAAAGCCGCCGTGTATTTATCCATGAAGGACATTCTCTTTCCCATTAGGTATAAACATTCACTTATATGAGTTGGATTGGTTTATGTCTGTATCTGTCTGGTTCAATTTAGATGCTATGAAACTGATGATGTTCCAAGTTTTTGCGCTTGCAACTGTTTTCATCATCTTTTATTTCTGGTCTTTTGTTTATTTGACAACTTTATCAACTAAACACACATGCAAATAAGCTGTGGAAGACGTATCGGGAAGCTGTCAGAATCGGTCTGCTTTTGGCAACGTCTTTCTCTCTTTCTCTGACATAGAAGTATCAGGAAGTGGTGGAGGGCTTTGCCTCCTAATAAGAAGCAGCTTTTCCGTGAGTGGGCACGGCAGCGGCGATGGCATCTGGTAGGAGCTGGAACTGGCCTGCTGTTCTTCATTTCACTCTTTTTCTTTACCCACCTGGAAGAGTCTCCGGTCACTGGCAGAAGCAGATTGCTGGTTTTTAGCAGAGATGCCTTTATGGAGCTGGCCCAGCATGCTTCAGATGAGGTAGGGCTCTTTCACTTAATAAGGTTTCTTTAGACAAATCGTTGATATGTATACAATTCGGGAACATAATAATGCGGCGATGTCACTAATGCTACAGTGAAATGAGAAGAAAAGCAGCACGAGATGGTAGGCATTCTTGAAAATTGTGATATTTTTCATTATTTATGTGACAGTTTGCAGTCTTTATATTACTGTACATTTGACATGTATTCTTTCGCTCTTTCAAACTTATTCAGTGCATGGAGGAGTATGTGGATGCATTCATACCTGTTTCAGACCCCAGGCATCAGGTGGTTGAACAAGTGGTCCAGCGCTTGGTCCAAAGAAACCACGACATTGAAGGGATTAATTCCTTGTCCTGGAATGTTCACGTGGTAGACAGACCCTCTGTCAACGCCTTCGTTCTGCCTGTAAGTCATTCAGGAGAGTCAAAGAATCATCAAGCAGTAGAACCATCTTGATATTGTTTTATCGTAATGACTCAATCCAGTTAAGTTCAGCATCACAGCTCAGAGTGTGAGATTATTCACGGTCACAAATTCGTAGATGGCATGGTGGGTTTTAACATAGTTAAAATAAACACATTCTTGAAACATGCGCTGAATTGTGAGAGTTAAAAATGGCCCCTCTGTCTGTTTTCAGTCTCACCAGATACATGCTGCTATGTCTGACCATCACTAGTTAGAGACAGTGAAGATTTACCTAATACTTTGAGGAAATGAAGTCATTGTGTCTTATACGAAGTGTGTTTGGTTAATTTGTATCTGAGATGTAGGGGCTGTAAATGCAGCCAGGGCCTTCATTTTTGCCATAAAAAGGGTGCTACAAAGATTAAAAGACCTGATGTGCTGTGGATGGACACTTCCATTTCTTCTTCTTCTTTCGGCTGCTCCCTTTAGGGGTCCCCACAGCGGATCATCTGCCTCCATCTTGCCCTATCCACTGCCTCCTCTACTATCACACCAACCATCTCCATGTCCACCTTAACTACATCCATAAACCTTATCTGAGGTCTACCTCTTCTCCTTCTACCTGGCAGCTCCATCTCCAACATTCTTTGCCCAATATATCCACTATTCCTCCTCAACACATATTAAGTATGAAGTGTTTTTACGTAATAACATACAAGGCTATTCATTTTGTTATACATTTTTTATTATAATTTTAATTTTATTATACAGCAGTGGTTCTGAAAAACTGAGGTACATGTATTCCCTGAGGTATGTCCAGTGAAGTTGGTTGTATGTCCCAAAATTCAGAGATTTCCACTTTATTCAGTATTTATGTCTGGATAGTGGTGTGTACTTTTACACATCAAGCGTATGCATAAGTGGTGAGTGAGTGTGATATTTGCATATGGCAAACCTCTAAAAGTTATGTTTTGCTCTTTATGCATTATTGTTTGTATAAAGGCTTATTGGAGAAGAAGGTGTTGTACCCTGGCCTCATTTAAGTGAGACTAATGACAGTAGAGTTAATTTAGTTATCTATATGGTCCTTGTAAATTGTGCATTGAAATTATTTTCTCTTTCACAGATGTAGTTCAGTGTGAGGTTCTAGTAAGTTTTCAGTCTGTTGTGCTTAGCGGTTAGCATTTTATTTGTAGAGCTGTTTCAAGGCTGTTAAATGCTTAGCAAATTATGTTTGTGATCTGTGGCATGTGCTAGTGAACATTTTTGTCATTCATTATTTTACAGCATGTTACTATTTTTTAAGATTAAGAGACGCTTATTGGTCCCACAAATGGGGAAATTTCACCTCCTCATTTAATCCATCCATGAAGTGAAACACCACATACACTCTAGTGAGCACACACACACTAGGGGGCAGTGAGCACACGTGCCCGGAGCGGTGGGCAGCCCAATCCGCAGCACCCGGGGAGCAGTTGGGGGTTAGGTGTCTTGCTCAAGGACACCTCAGTCATGTTCTGTCGGCTCAGGGGATCGAACCGGTGACCTTCCGGTCACAAGGCTGGTTCCCTAACCTCCAGCCCATGACTGCACCCGACTTTGTGATTACAAATGAAATATGTTCATTCCCCTTCTTCATCCCTGTGCTTTGACCAGCAGTCCAGAATGAACCACTTGTATACTGGCCTTAGGGGCATCCCTAACTTTATTCATTCATTCATTCATTCATTCTTTCATTCATTCACTTATTCGTTCGCTTCTACTCAGTATATCTGGTGTGATGTGTCATCACCTCATAAACAATGATTTTAAAATGTTATCTTGCATCACAGCATCATATATGCATCACATGTGTGCATACTGCATATGCAAGGAGCAAGTGGGGTACCCAGCATGAGATTCAAGTGACTTGGGGGCTACTAGACTGTAAAAAGTTTAGGAACCACATTTGTTGACTATACAGCTATGGAAGCACCTACAACTCGGTTCATCATTAAACTTTTCTTTGTTTTTACACCTCCTTAAAATTTTTTAAACCTGTAGAATAGTAGCCCCACTTTAGAATCATTTTCTACATGTATCTGAAATTAATTGACTTCTGTGTTATTAAGAAAAAAATATTTTAAAATTTAAAAATACAAACTTCTGAATGGTAGTTTATAGAAGCTCAGAGTTGTTCCAGTGCACAAATGCATGTATTTTTTCACAGATTTCAACAAGCAGTCGCACAGCAAACATGCTTCCCAGTATATTCTGTTTTGGTAGTTAAGACATCTTAAAAGGAATGAATTAATGTATTTAACCCAATAGGTCAAAAGGACAATTTTTTGACATTCATTTTAAAGCAAAAATAAAAAGTAAAGTCTCTATGTTTCAGAAACTAATGAGCCTAAAGTTTGGTTGAACTCAACAACACTATTTCTTGAAAATATTGTACAGATTTCAGATGGTCAGTCTAAAGCATTTCTCTGAAATCTCATGATTTAAAGTGGATTTACCTAAATGTAATATTTAGGAAGTATTTTGTTTTGCACATACTTCAATATGTGCAAAGCAGTTTGTTCATGCTTTTATTTCAAGTTTAGTTATAATCTATTCTTGTTGTGTACTGATTGTGTGTGTGTGTGTGAGACAGAATGGGAATATATTTGTGTTTACAGGAATGCTGGAGGCTGTTGCAGACATTCATCAGCTGGCCATTGTACTGGGGCATGAGATGTCCCATGCTCTGATTGGTCATGCTGTAAGTCCCACCCAATTATGCCAGTTCCTTAATTGGCTTTCTCTGTTGTCATTAACACATAAATGTGGAATTGTCTTTCAATTCACTTTTTCATTGCATGCTGTGTGGCTGCATGAGCTTCCAGTCTGGTATGCCTGTCTCATCAGAATCATGTAGGGCTGGGGTGTGTGCAGCTTATAATGTTTAAAGAGATACATTAGTATTCCATCCTCCTCTTTGCTGTCCTGTTGCATTCTGCCTTAGAGGTAAAGCACTCATCATTGGGTTTAAACTGCTTGTTTATCTCTCTTTGGCCATAAAACATTTTACTTTCATCTCTGTGCTGGGGTTAAATTCCAATGAAATGTGCTGCCTCTCTGAAATATACTAAGTGCACATAAGGGCTGAGTTATAATGGGAATCTCCATAGTTTTGGCACTGATATATCTACACTGCAGTGAGTCTCAGGGCAAGATTTGAAGGAGCAAAGCACGGTCAGCACTGTATTATTGGCATGGCCCTTGCTTGTTATATTCATCATTACTGGAGTCCTCATCATACTTAGAGTTAATGACAGTCATAGCAAGGAGATTCGCTCAGCTTCGCTCAGCATTAAAATTTACTAAGGATGGAATAAATTGGCAAAAATGAATTTTTTCCCTGAATGCTGTGGATCAATTAATAAAAATGAGCAAGCCACAATTCTGATTTTTTTTTTTTAGCCTAGCACTATACTTGTCTATTTTTTTTTATCGATGATTACCTAATAAGTGGCAATAGTTTAGTAAGGTTTGGGAATGAGATTAAGTGCTTTCCTGATGAAGTTATGTCCGTGATTTAATTTCTACAACCTACCGTAACCACTGCATTTCAATGCACAGGATGTCATCATTGTTAAAAAAATTACAATGGAACAGTGTAAATACACAGTGAAGCAGAAACTGTTGTTAAAAATCAATGTTGTCCAAGAGAATTGGCCTCGCTCTCTCCGGGTGGGTAGGATGGCGGCCCTTCTCCTCCCATCATTCAACGGGATACTAGTCAGTGCAGGCGTCTGTTAGCTAACGCAACAGATCTGGCGTTTGGCGCTTTCCTCCACGTGCGTTCGGCTGTCCAGTGATGTTGCGTGGGTGGCAGTTCGAAAACAAGCGGTGTCTCGGACGAAGCCTATGCTAGCCCCACCCTCCTAGCATTGGTAGCATCGTATGATTGGGGGAGTCCTAAGTAGCGTGTGGAATCGGAAACGGCTAAATTGGGGAGAAAATCGGGAAAAAAAAAAAAAAAAATCAAAGTTATACCTTCCTATAAAAACAAATAAAATAAAAGGCTTGTCAATAGGAGGCTACTATTACCACAACTTAATCTTGTTCCCACACCTTATTAAGTCATGGATGGATAAGTCATGGTCCATTTTTCTATGACCGGATGCGTAATGCATGGTCAGGGTTGAGGGGGTTGCTTTACAAACATATTCCATTACAGAATACTGATTACCTGTTGTAACCTATTCCAAAGCATTACTGTGTTAAAGTAATGTAATATGATTAATTAAATATTGTAGACAAGTAAACCCAAAAGTAACTGAAAGTATACATTAAAGATGTGTAATTAAAGAGAAGAGAGAAATCATTTTACAAAGACTTTAACAGGAGTTTAACTCAACAGATGCCAAATACAAAAACTGCTCTGTTTTATAAAGCAAAATGATAGGTGACTTAAATATTGTGCCTCACAGAAATGTTCACTGATCTCGCGTTTAGCAAAATGGCAAAATCTAAGTGGAGCAATGTATGAAAACATTTAAAACATGAAGATGACAAATAAGAGTATACGAGTATCATTTGTTTAAGTTTAGACATGTACAGTATCTCACAAAAGTGAGTATATTCCTCACGTTTCTGCAAATATATAATCTCTTCATGTGACAACACTATAGAAACTATAGAAAATATAGATATAACTTGAAGTAGTTGGTGTACAGCTTGTATGTCAGTGTAGATTTACTGTCCTCTGAAAATAACACACAGTCTAATGTCTAAATAGCTGGCAACACAAGTGAGTACACCTCACAGTGAACATGTTCAATAGTGTCAATATTTTGTGTGACCACTATTATTATCTAGCACTGCCTTAACTCTCTTGGGTATGGAATTCACCAGAGCTGCACAGGTTGCTACTGGAATCCTCTTCCACTCCTTCCTGAAGACGTCATGGAGCTGGTGGATGTTAAGACACCTTGCACTGCTCATCCTTCCTTTCCAAAGCTAGGCTGTAGGCAAGAGACAGTTGTCTTCATACTACTCACAAGGGCTCCACCACACATGCTGGACACCATCTGAGCCAAACAAGTTTATGTTGGTCTCATCAGACCACAGGACATGGTTCCAGTAATCCATGTTCTTGGACTGCTCATCTTCAGCAGTTTGCGGAGTTTCTTGTGCATCAGCTTCAGAAGAGGCTTCCTTCTGGGATGACGGCCATGCAGACCGAGTTGATGCATTGTGTGGCATATGGTCTGAGCACTGACAGGCTGACCTCCCACTTCTTCAACCTCTGTAGCAATGCTGGCAGCACTCATGACACTGAACATGTGGACTCACTTCTTTGGTCGACCCTGACGAGGCCTGTTCGGAGTGGAACCTGTCCTGGCAAACTGCTGTATGACCTTGGCTGCCATACTGTAGCTCAGTTTCAGATTTTTAGCAATCTTCTTATAGCCTAGGCCATCTTTGTGGAGAGCATCTATTCTATTTCTCACATCCTCAGAGTTCTTAGCCATGAGGTGCCATGTTGAATATCCAGTGGCCAGTATGGGAGAATTTTACCCAAAACACCAAATTTAACAGCCCTGCTCCCCATTCACACCTGGAACCTTGTAACTCTAGTGAGTCACATGATACCAGGGAGGGACACCGACACAATTTGGACATGTTCACTGTGAGGTGGACTCACTTGTGTTGCCAGCTGTTTAGACATTAATGGCTGTTTTATTTTCAGAGGACAGTAAATCTACACTGCTATACAAGCTGTACGCTGACTACTTTAAGTTATATCCAAGTTTCATTTCTATAGTGTTGTCCTATGAAAAGATATAAAAAAATAGTTGATTAAAAAAAAAGTTTTGCACCCCACGCAAAAAAAAAATTACAAGGATTTTTTTAAGACTAAATGGCTTTTTAGGACTTAACGACTCTTAGACTAAACCCCAGGAAAACAAGTAATCAGTGTAGAATGTTTCACAACATTTTCCTTATTTACCTTAATTTAATAACGCTCTTTATTCTGTAACTGCAACAGATCGCAGTTACTTTTTTTTTGGTATCCTAATTACGTAATGCTGTAGATGTACTCTTGTTACTACCCAACCCCGTGCATGGTAATGTCTTACTAAGGTGTAGGAATGACTTAATACTATCACTTAATTATCTTGTTCCTATGCCTTACTAAGTCATGGCCACAGTTTAAGATTACGTTCCCATGCCTTAGTACGTTTTGGCCATGAATAAATCATCACAAGTTAACCATGTTCTTCCCACACCTGACTAAGTTGTAGCCATGACTAAAATAACTAGTTCCTATGCCTCACTGAGTTGTGGTCATGCATTATTTTTATTAAGATGTAATGTCACCAGCAAATCTTTGCAGAGGAAAGAATGAAATACAGTGTCAGAAACTAAATAAGCAAGTCTATGTGGGTTTAATAAACAACTCTGTGTGGTTTGCACAATGCTAATTAATGGTTATACACTTCTTTGGCATTGTTTACACTTGGCATTAACCTTGATTGGATCATATTGATAGAATAATCATCTAAACAGGACAAAGCATGTTTACACCTGCCCTTTTCAGATGTAGGTTTCACATCCCGATATTGATCGGATCTCACTTCCTCATGCTGAATTTACATTTTTAAATCAGGCTCCTTTGGCACTAGATCAAAGAGGAATAGCCTTTACAGACAGTTACTCTACTATACAGACGGTTTTCAGTGCTTTGTTAATTATTTTGGAGTTGCCAGGCATTTTAGGTTACAGATAATGAAAAGACGGTTATATACAGATGTGTATCAGTTAAAATCACAGCCAGGAGTGATAGGAAAGGTGGCAAAAGTCTTTTCAGCTTTAATATTTGCAAGCCTACATTTGAATACACGCGCAAATGCTTAAAAATAACTTGCAGTAGTGAAAGCTGTGGATGGAGTGCACGTGATGTAAGACTACATGTAGCCAAGCTGGCCACATTGCGTTTACACACATGCACAGATCTGAATGCAATGCATGCCTGAAAAGTTCTAAAAAAGTACGTTATAGCTAAAATGTAATGAATTCAATTACCTTGAATGACAGACCTTTTTCTGTTCCCAAGGATTTCATGGCACATACTGTATGTAGCAAATGTAATCGTTTTAAGATAAAGTTTATTTTATGTAACCTATTTATATTTATTGACAGCATTTTTGTTTTCCACTTTCCTTTTTCTTGGTCAGTTCTGTCCTGAGTTTTGGTTTCAGCATGTTGAAGAACAGGCAGTAATTTGTTTGGTAGTGTGTCAGTTCTTAATTTTGGTGGTGGTTCTTGCTTGATGTAATGATCACTCTTATATAGCCCTGTCTGTCTGTCTGCCTGTCTGTCTGCCTGTCTGTCTGCCTGTCTGTCTGCCTGTCTGTCTGCCTGTCTGTCTGTCTGCCTGTCTGTCTGCCTGTCTGTCTGCCTGCCTGTCTGTCTGCCTGTCTGTCTGCCTGTCTGTCTGCCTGTCTCTGTCTGCCTGTCTCTGTCTGCCTTTCTCTGTCTGCCTGCCTGCCTGCCTGCCTGCAGTGTCTCTCACACACCCACACACTCTCTTGCACACATAAAGAGGTAGTTCTCCATCTGTTTACGCCTCTTAAAGATGCTCATTACCCTTAACAGCACCTGTCACGTTTCTAGCATTTCATAAAAGCACAATATTTCCATGTCAAATGTTACCATTATTCTGAAAAAATAAAAACAATTGCACTTCTTGTAGCTGCCATCATTTTATAGCCCTGTCAGTCATATTAGGACTGTCGCTTACTGATCCTTTTCTGTGTCTGTTGAACGTCTTCCTCTAGACTGCGTCTATGAAGAGCTGAGACTGTAAGGTTTAGAGAAAGACAGTATATTTATAAGATGAGTGTTGTGTTTGTCTGGCCTGAGACACACATGAGAATAAATCAGTAAAGTGCAGTTTAAGGACTCTGTGGCTGCCAGACTGCTGGGAGTGAAATGGCGAGGCCGTATTAGATAAGAAACAAGCGAGATTTGCGTTAGCTTTCCGAAAAAGATGGGTTTTGAGCAGGATTGTTTTTGATGGCTCCAGGAGGTAATATAAAGTTCTGATGCCATCTGCATTGCGGCACATTTTGCTAATGCTACTCACTGAGCCATTGGCAGACAAGGCTCTGACTGCTGGGATTTGCACAGTTGTATTTTAATTCAGGTGGTGATTCATAATTTATTTTATCTGTGTTCATTTGAAATTGTTAGATGCTTGTGTTTGTTGTTTTTTTTTTTTGTTGTTGTTTTGGTAAGTGCTCACGCATAATTGGCCTGTCAAAAAATGGGTGATAAACAATAAAAATAACTTGCTCTGTAATTTCTCTTTACAACCACAGAACACAAACAAATTAACACTTGAATGATGAAATGAGCTAATAAAAACTAACAAAGCTCTGCCTCTTACACTGAATATTAAAATAACGAGCCTTTTCAAGACTGAACTGTGTATATTAATTTTCTCTCTCTCTCTTTTCTCTGATTCTCTCTCTCTCTCTCTCTCTCTCTCTCTCTCTCTCTCTCTCTCTCTCTCTCTCTCTCTGTCTCTCTGTTTCTCTCTCTCTCTTGCTCTGTCTTTGTCTCTGTTTCTCTCTCTCATTCTGTTTGTCTCACTTCTTTCTCTCACTCTGCTTCACCTCTTTGTTTACGTCTTATGTCTCTTATTCCCTTTCTGTGTCTTTGTCCCTCTTCTCTTTCACCTTCTCTCTCTCTCTCTCTCTCTCTCTCTCGCTCTCTCTCGCTCTCTCTCTCGCTCTCTCTCTCTCGCACTCTCTCGCACTCTCTCGCTCTCTCTCGCACTCTCGCTCTCTCGCTCTCTCTCTCGCACTCTCTCGCACTCTCTCGCTCTCTCTCGCTCTCTCTCTCTCTCTCTCTCTCTCTCTCTCTCAGGCTGAACAGGCCAGTATGTCGCATGTAGTGGATTTGTTGTCTCTGATCCTGTTGACAGTTATATGGGCCATCTGTCCTCGAGACAGCCTTGCTGTGCTGGGCCACTGGATACAGAGTAAACTGGTCCAGGTAAGAGTAATGTAATGTAATCCATGTAATTTTCTGTTTCTCTCATTGTAATTGATGAATTTTGAATATACCTTTTAATATCTTTTTCAGTAGATAACAATGTCATACACTGTCACATGCTGTAATAAGCTAACTTCATATACCATATCTTTGCTGACAGACTGTATTTGAGTTAAAGGGGGAAACTGAAAATGAGATCTTTCATCAATCTGTTCCTTTTAACAGCGAATTGTCCCTTTCAGCACTACAAGGAAGTAAAATAAAGTGCTGTTTCCACCATTTCCAGAGATACAGCTCTTCTCTCTTAGGAGCGCAGTAGTCGTATAGCCCATCTATGAAAACAGAAATTCTATTATACAGCAAGAATGATGTAATTTTTCGGTGTTAAACGAAAGTCAGCCATGCAAGCTCTCTCAGTAAAGTTGGGGTTTGTCTTAGTCTCTTGCAAGCCAACACTGTCTGCATATTGATTCTACAGTGTTTTGTTCTAAAACTGCCTTTTTAATGTGTTATAAATCCACACTGAATCCGAACTCTAGCGGCGGAAGTTTTTCTTCTGCATGGCTCATTGTGTGCTCTATACACTCTAGTCCTAAAGTCTGCAGTTTCAGTACATCTCTGTGTCAGGTTTGAAACAAAATATGGACTGGTGGTAGTCGTATATTAGCACTTTTAAGTGATAATAGTAGGTCACTGTGTGCTTTAATTGCAATTTTAATAGCTATCTCACTCACTTTAGATTTTATTGAACCTTTTGTTCTACCTAACTAGATACTTGCTCTCCCCTGACAGGCTTCTTGTTTTCTTCCCTTTGTTCTGTTTCTCCTTTTGCCTCTCTTTATGTCTGTGCCACTTTCTCTGATTCTTCTTTTTCTGCATAAGGTGCTTCAGTGTAATTTAAATGAATAATTCAGCAAAAATCTAATTTACATAGTTTGTATGTGATTACATGAGACATGTTTGGGGTCTTAAATGTGCTTCTTTAGGTTCACACATGAGTGACAAGTAATGTAAGCTTCTACCCACTAGTTAGAATTGTGCAATTAAGCATACGTCAACCTGCATCACTGACCATATGTAGAAAAAGGACAAAAGTGTTTTGCATAGCTAGCAGTAGAAGCAGTCATCTTGTATTTTGTCTTCAGTTTTGTCTGTATTTATAGATAACAGTCTATAAATATAGTTATAGTCTAAATTTAAGTATGCAGTTTGTACAGTAATAAATGGTAGTTATACGTTTTCATTCATTTCATTAATTAGCCTCATGGTTATTAGAAAACTAAAGAAGGAACAAGAAGAAAGCTTTATGTACACTAAACATTAACCCTCACATTAATGTGAGAGAAACTGATTTTTTGCTATTCTATTCCTTGCTTAGCTGTGTACTGAGTGAATCCTTTGTGTGGCTCTGTTGTAGTTTATGTTTGACCGACCCTTCAGTAGGAAACTGGAAGCAGAGGCGGATCAGGTTGGATTGAAACTGGCTGCTAAGGTATTTCAAACATCAGCACATACTCATACAATCAAGTTACATAATGCTCATATAAAGCAATATATTCAAACGGTTCTATTGTGGTATGTGAACAAGTGTTATTTATTATGGGTATTATCTGTAAGTGAATTTAACAATTTTGATTAGAACACTCCTTCTAGACATAAATTGTGCATTCTCAGTAATTTTAAGAATGTTTTCTCTTGATTTTACACTGCCGGTCAAAAGGCAATAATTGCAACAACCTGATATGTGACAAAAAAAGTGCATTCTCCCACTTTCTCCTATGAATGATAGTGCATCTATGATAAATGTTATATCCACATTGTCCATTAGATGGCAGTGTTTACACATGCAATTTTGGCTTTGAAAAGCTGCTGTTTTGGAGAGTTTGTTGTACCATCCTGAGATATTGTGCCCTCATATTTTTCATCGTAAGCAGACCTCCTTTAGACCAAAGTGGTCAGTTTCCCTTTTCCTGTTAGTGGGTGTCTCCCTGCTAATGGACACCCCTCTGCACATGTTTGCTCACATCCCCTCCATCACACAGTAAGGCAAAGGATACAGGCATGTTGCCCTGGTAACAGTGAGAGGCTAGTTAGGCTAGACGTGATTCAGGGTGCTGTGGAAAGGGTCTTTGTGAGCACAGCATAGGATGAACAATTTGGCAAAAAATCTGTCACAAACAGTTCGTTTACTCACTTTCTGTTTTATAGCTCTGTTGCTATTCTCTCTCTCGCTCTCGCTGTCACTCTTGCTCTGATTCATTAACCATATATCAGGCTAACTCTCTGATACCTCTGTGACTTCACAGGAAGCAGCCTGGCTGAGCTGCAGCATATATGTCATTGGGTTTCCTGTAGAAACAGTACTTCAGTACAGTACTTTGTCTGTCTGTCTGTTTATGCCTCATTTTCATTAGGCATGTGCAGATGTGAGGGCCGGGCCTGTGTTTTGGCAGCAGATGGAGCTAGCAGAGCAACTGATTGGAGAGCCCACCATTCCAGAGTGGCTGTCCACCCACCCCTCCCACCACAATCGCATCACACACCTCAACCGCCTGGTCCCAGAGGTAACACACTCACACCTCTTTGTAACATCAGAAGACTGCACCATTCATCCCACTGGTACATGCACTAGAGCCCACACAACAAATCCATGAAATGGTGAGAGTTGAAATAGGCTTCTCAGATACTTCTTCTCAGGACTCATCATGCCGTTAACTGATTTAAATGTAGAAATATATTTGTTTCGGTTTTGCAAAAACAGGTCTAAATTAAATTAAAATGTGGTTAGTTATTACTGTAACATATTCCAGAATGATGGCCGTATTAAAGGCCATGTACCATGAGATATAATGCACAGAGAGCAGGAAGCAAGTCATTTTCAGAATCAATGCAAATTCTGGAAGAAACAAGCATCTCTGATCTTTTTGATTTCTTCAAGACTTTCCTATACTAAAGCTCCAGAGGACTCACTGGAGCCGATAGATAAATATCTTCTGTAGAGCTAGCACCTAAAGTTTATATAAAGGTGCTGTTGCTTTTTATGGATAATGCAGTACAGGAATATAACTTGGAGACATGATGTTTTCGTTAGGAAGTTCCTGGTGTGAGGTGGAGCAGTCAGAATGCAGTGCACAGAGCTCCCAGGCCTGTCTGCAATTTTCAGACTAGACCCAGACTAACAAGATGTCTGGAGACCACCGTAACGTTCGGCAGCCGTTAGCGTTCACATACGCTCACTCACAGAGGGCATGAGGGAGGGAAATGTTGGTCTGTGGATGTTGGGGTTGCCAAACACTGGCTTATGCAGGAGAAACTCTTCACTGGGTAACTAAATTATTTGCTCTTAATCAGGGATGGACAGTATGGTGATATTTTAGTCATTATTGTGAAAATGTACACGATAATTCGCTTTTCTGAGTGTATCAAGGGTATCATCTGTACTTCTGGAGCTCTCAACAACTGCATAGATCATAAAAGATAGATATTTGGCCTGTTACAGAGAATATGTAAATCAAAACAAACAATGCACGACTTTCAGTCCACCACTCAATAAATTTCAATGCTTCAATCTAACAACATTCGTAAATGTTAAATTATGTTGCTAACCAGAAGAGAATAGCTGGTTAGCATCAGCTTAGCTATCCTGCTGCCAACTCTGCTCACCACAGAACAGGTTTGATTCTGACTAACAAAAGCTTTACTGACACAAAATAATGGCTCAGATCTGAGGAAACAAAGTCGAACAGTGACGGAGGGACAGAAAGCTTAAATTAAACTTGTTCTGTGATGTTTGGAGCTGTTGCCTCCTAGCTGGATGCTAGTTGGCTCCTCTCTCCTAGCTAATTACCTAGTAAGTGCCAAACACCCCAGTACAGGTTTGGATTTGACTAACTGGTGTTCTGCTATCACAAGTATTGATGATGAAAACTTATAACAGCCTGCTAGGCTAAGCTATTACAAGCATACGGGTCCTCACACCACAGTTCAGGCTCAGTTCCAGCAAACCGATGCTTTAAAACACCAGTTTGGAGGATAAAGACTCATACCTCAGAGCACAATTGGAATATTTGGTGTTGAGGTGACAGAAAGACAAAAATAAAATTGTTCTGTGGTGCCTTAAGCTGTACCCTGCTGTGCTACACTAATGCTAGTGTAGTTAGCTGGCTACAGGTGCAACTCACTGCAGTACAGGCTCAGTTTCAGTAACTGATGCTCAAATGCCACCCATTTAGTGGATAAAGATATGAGCGCACAATGTCAAATGGCTAGTGTTGGAATGAAAAGACAAACAGACCTGTTGGTAGGTGCTGTGTGCGTGGTTGTTAGGTTGTGGTTATACTAGTTTTTTTTCAGCATTTCCTAGTTCAATTTAGCATCATAGCAGATGGAAAAAGAAACTTTAACCAGTCTGTACCAGTGCGGAACAGTACAGCCCTGGGAACCTCAGTATGGAAAAGAGGCTTTAGTGTACTAGCAATTGACATTCCAATTCATCAGAAATTCCCAAGTTCCTACACACCAAACTCATCAAATCATGTCTTTATGGGCTTTGCTTTGTGCTCAGAGATGCACTAATGCTGGGTACAGGAAAGGGTCTTCCCCAAACTGTTGCCAACAATTTGGAATCATATAGTTTTCTAAAATGTCTTTGTATGCTGTAGCATTAACATCACCTTTCGTTGGAACTATGGGGCCTAAAACCAACTAGATTTGTCTGTCAGATTGCCATATAGTGAGGCATGATTAATCACTCCAGAGAACTTGTTTCCACTGTTTCAGAGTCTAGTTTGTGCCAAGCATTATACCATTCCAGCAGCAGTTTTTGGTCCCAGACACTTCTGTTTCACAATAGTAGCATTTACATTATTGTGGTACTTATTGTGTGTTGTGAAAATGTCTCAGAAAAGTATCATAATATATATTTTGTCACATCACCCACCTTTACCTAGGCCCTCATATTATTGACATTGTAATCTGTGGTGAGAGTAGAGAGCAGGTGGAAGAGAATCTGGAGAGGTGGAGGTTTGCACTAGAGAGGAGAGGAATGAAGATCAGTAGAGACAAGACGGAATACATCTGTGTGAATGAGAGGGAGGCAGGTGGAAAGGTAAAGATGCAAGGAGTAGAGGTCGTAAAGGTGGATGACTTCAAATATCTTGGGTCAACCATCCAGAGCAATGGACAGTGTAGAAAAGAGGTGAAGAAGAGGGTGCAGGCAGGATGGAGTGGGTGGAGACGGGTGTCAGGGCTGATGTGTGACAGAAGGATAGCAGCAAGAGTGAAAGGGAAGGTTTACAAGACAGTAGTGCGTCCTGCTATGGTGTAGGGTTTAGAGACTGTGGCTCTGTCTAAAAGACAGGAGGCTGAACTGGAGGTAGCGGAGATGAAGATGCTGAGATTTTCGTTGGGAGTGACAAGGATGGACAAGATTAGAAATGAGCAGATGAGAGGGACAGTGAAGGTGGAGCAGTTTGGAGATAAAGCCAGAGAGGCCAGGTTGAGATGGTTTGGACATGTGTTGAGGAGGAATAGTGGATATATTGGTCAAAGAATGTTGGAGATGGAGCTGCTGGGCAGAAGGAGAAGAGGTAGACCTCAGAGAAGGTTTATGGATGTAGTGAAGGTTGGGATTTGATTGGGATTTTTGTTACTGATAAATAATTGGCTGCTCCATATTGTGATTAAAAAAAAAGGACTCAGAGTTGAAAGACTTCTAAGAACACGAATGGCAGAATCTGCATATACTACATGGACTGAGTAGTGAATAGCATGTTTGAAGCTTTAACCATGTTTACATATTGCATCAAACTCTTTATTTCAAAAAGTGAGGGAATTTCAAATTCACATAATATGGGCCCTTTGATATTTTGAATTCTCCTAGTCACTGAACTTTCATTTTTTTATTTTGTCTTGAGCTTGTTTGCAGATTCATTATTTCACTTTAAAGTCCTCCACTTCACAGGTGAGCAGTTAGTGGGCGGGGCTATGCTAAGTTAACTTGATAATCTGCATTCTTAGTAAATTGAATGTCAGTTCTTGTGCATTGTGGGCACGTATTGCAATTGCATAAAGGTTTTTGATTTTTAAATGTACTTTTATGTAACAAGGTTTGCTGGTTTTTGCAGAGGGGGTGTATTAAAGCTGTAGTGGAGGTGAAGGTGCTTTGTTTTCCCTCTGTGACCAAATTGGCTCATGCCATAATAACCCAACCTCTTTGTCTTGCTAAACTCAAGACCCAAGAAAATGGTTTTACTTTCATCTCCTGTGTTATTTTGAATCTTGCAGAGCTCAACACATTTCCCACATTGCCTGAAATTTCCTCCAATTCCATAGACACCTTTTCTTGATGTGCGGGTGCTTGTGTATGTGTGTGAAGATGAAGAGCTCAGGCTGACACACTGCAGCCTAAGAGAAAGCTGGCGAGTGAGTTGAGTGTGGAGAACACTCATTTACAGGAACATGCACAGTCCTCTCTGCCGTCACACACCACTGACTCCACAAAATGGCTGTTTAATATACGATGCAAAGTGGTGGAGGTGGCTTTGGCTGTGTGTGTGGCTGTGCGTTTTACTCACTCATTGGGGCTTACTTAACCTTCAGCCTGAACCCGTAACAGTGAGTGAAAGAGTCCTGCCTGCATCCTGGCACTGAGGTGGCTCAAACGCAAGGGAGAACAGATGGTAAAGATGTTAATTGTCCATCAAGCGTGTGTGTGTGTGTGTGTGTGTGTGTGTGTGTGTGTGTGTGTGTGTCCATTTGCGATCTTAGCATGCCTACATTACATTACATGCCTACTCCTTAGGGAGGTTGCTTTAAGAGACCTCAACTTAACTAGAGAGATGCATCCTCCATATACGTCTTAATGACCATTGCCAAAACTAATAGTCAAGCCAGTGTCTCTACTGTTGCTCATCTCATTCTTCTCTTTCACAAGGTTACTTTGTTTGTAAAAAGGTCATTTCCATGCCTGTACAAACACTAGTGGCAGTGGTAACAAAGTCTTGCAGCAGTATATTCTCTATATATAACAGAAAATTACACAGATACACCAACAACTAAATACCATTTCAGATTATCTCCTGTGTAGTGCGTGTGCCCATTGCCCTTTTTACAGCTTACATAGCCACTGTACCACTGTACAGTGCGTCATTCTGTAGTCCTCATTATGCTCATATTAGGAACACTGGGTCTAAGCCTCATTTCTCTATGGTCAGAATGAATATGGTTTTCAAAAACCGCCTCTATTGCATCCTGTGTTACATGAAAATCTTCAGAACCTGTCTTTTGTACATTTTTCTCCTGAATACCACCGGACCCTCTGAATTACGGGTCGTAAAGAGCTATAATACTAATATTGCTACATGTGAGCTAAAGCTACCGCGCATCAATCTGACGTCACTAAGCTACACGAAGCCGTGGCGGAGCTCAGGCGGGCTGAGCTGTCTTATCGAAACATTCTACTGTAGCGCGTAATTACAGATACACCCGTAAACAAAACCTCTGGGTGGGATAGTTTGATAGGCTAAACTCCTCATCAAAAACACTACCCGTGTTAAAACTCCAAGAAATTCCTTCCTAATATGGGCATAAGAACATGGCATAGACTACAAAATGACGACATGAGAGTGATCTATTCTTTTTCAGGAGACCTGTGTAAATTTTTCAGAGAAATCAGCAGGGATTTTTTTGTATGTTTAAGTTCAGTCAGTTTCATTTTCAGCATTCTCATCGAAGTAATCCCAGCTACAAATTTAGATTCATCAGTCCATAAAACCTTCCCCCACATCCATAGCACTAAGTTATCTAATTACAGTCGAAGGACACAAAGAAACACCTGTGAATTTTTCAGATCTAAAACAAGAGTGGAACTCCCAAAAAAGAAAACTTAGTACAGTTGACAGTTTTGGTGGCCTACCAGGTCCTGTAAAATATTTATGAGTCCCATTTTCTGTCTTTTAATCATTTTTGAACTCCAGTTTACAAAACTTATTTTCCTCCAATTTTCCTCTTCCTAATACAAGGGGATTATTTTATATCTCATCTTCTCAGAAGTGCATGCTAAAAAATGAAAAACTTGTTCGGAAAGACTGTTTTCACTAGAAATTAAGTAAATGAAGAGTAGTCTTTTGCACAGTAGTGTAAACAGATTTATTTTATTAACCGATAATAAAATATTGTGACAATACCAATAGCCATTGTTATCAGGCAATAATATTAGCATTAAACCAACAAATCCTGAGAATTCAGTGTTTTTCCTGATGTGTCTGTTCAGTTCAATTCATTTATCTACACTCTTTTGTCCTCCTGGGTGCCAGAGCCTATCCCTGTGCTCAGTGGGCAGAAGGCAGGACGTGTCTGTTTACTATAATGTAAACAAACCACTAAACATTGCTGCTTTATCACTGAGATTTTTAATACATGAATATACTGATATTAATAAATCCATGGGACCTCAATATGGCCTATGTTGTCAACCAACCTATATATCGGCAGTATTTTATGGTATATTTACTATAAGAGACTCATCACATTGCGCTTAAAGAGTTCCTGTTTTGGTTTTCAAACAGAGTCTGGTACATAAGTATAACTGTTTATTCTGCAATATTTATATATTATGTTTCTTATAATTTAATCAGTCAATCAAAATGGATATAGTTGTTGATCTAGAATAACTGAGGTGTAAATGTAATATAAGCATAGGGCTTTTTTTTTTTTAACAGTTTTGTATGGAACCTAAACTTCAGTCTAAAATGTAAGTCTATAAAGGTTAGTAAATTGGTGAATATAAAATCTATATCTAGCTTATAGATTATGTGGGTTCGACTTATAGTCACTGTATCCATGTACATTACACCTTACAGAAGTTGTTTTCATGTAAGTTGTTTTGTAATGACCATTGCCCTGGCTAATGGTCAAGCCGGTGTCTCTTCTGTTGCTCATTCCTTAGATCTCTTTTTTCATAAGGCAGTTTTCAAGCCTGTAGAACTGTGGTAATGTGGGCTCTCAGCACTAGTTTTAAGTGTGGTAGAACGCAGTGCTGTATGAGAGTGACTTTCTGAGGGGCAGCTTCAGCTCGCCCATGGAGCAGTCAAGTGGAAGACTGTTCTGAGACTGTGCCAGTCAGTCAGAGAAAGAGAGAGACAAAAGGTGAGCCATCTTGCTAAATATTACCACCATATGGCTTATCTGCAGGTTGATTGCAGTTCTGAGGTCTGTAGTTGGGTAAGTGAGGCTCCTCTTTCGTTTTTTGTTCTTACCTTCCATCTCCCTCAAGTGCTGTAGACAGTGCTGCCTTGGTGCAGCACTAAATAGAGTTTAAAAGGAGCTTAACCAGAGAAGATTTCTCTGAGTTAACATGAAGAAGAGGTAGTAGATACCAGTTAGAAAGCTCTCTTTCGAATACTGCCTAGTAACTTCTCACTAATTGCTTTCAAGCACTGTAATCAGTTGTTGGATTTTTGGGTTTAAGTAGAGGAGAACAGGGTTCATTGGCACTGTTTTTGCTTTTTGCCAGGAATCTTAGGCATACCGTACATGCCATACATTAGCATAACCCAACCAGCAGCAAATGGGTGACATTGTATATCTTGGCTTTAAAACATTTTCAGCGTTAGAAATCTTAGTAACTGCATTCGGAAGAGAATTCCTCCTCCAGACTAACTAACCCCCATTTCCTTAACTCCTCACAAAACAACACACAAACTCAAGTATGGTTGTGTACTTACATAAGAGCATGCTGCATTGTTATAATCCATGTTTTATATTCTTTTGCAGTGGAGCAGTGCTGTTTGTAGTACATCGTAATGATCTGTGCATTGCTAGCTTTGCAAATGAGTTACCATCCATATCACAGGTTCACTTTGTGAAGCTGCAGTCATGCATAGTTGATTTGGTATTGTCTTATCTAAAAGATGCATGTATTTTAAATGGCTGCATAATCTTAGATGGGTCCCTAAATAACTAGATGACACAGAAAGGATACGCTTCTCTAATATGTTCCCTCGGGTAATTGTTGCCAATAAGCTTTGGACAAGTAGCTCTTTCATCAAGTGCCTTTTACATTTATTTATCTGTTCAGAGCTGTGAGTTCCCCCTAATGGCCTGATCTTCAGACATCCGCACACTCCTTAAATCCGTCCCTCTCCCGAGATAATGAAAAGAGTTTGTGCCAAGAGCTGCATCTGATATTGTTCCTCAGGGGAGATCTGAATAAGAATTTGACCAGAAAAGGCTCTGTGTTAAGTGTTTCACTGCAGGTCTCTCCTTCCCTAGATCCTTGTTCTTCTTTACGTTTCAGATAGAGTTACTGTTCTTTGGTCTGTGGCGCAGGGGTAGGCGATATGACATGGTAATCACCAACTGTTTTATTAAAAGGAGCTTTGTAAGAACTGTCAGAAGATTGCAAGCTTGAATTTTTTGTCTAGGAAATATATCTAGCCTCGCTTAAAAGGATATAGTGCAGTTATAGTAGTTATAGTTTTTAAATAGTATGTTTTAAATTGTGTATGCTTTAGCATATCAAACCTCACCAAAATCAAATAACATGATACCTTTTCTATCAGTGTGTTTAGTTGTGAGATTTGAAATATTAAACATGGTATAAAATCACCAAAATTCACATGAAAGTTTGTGGTGGATCCTCATTTTTCCTGCTAAAAAGAAATGTGATAAATTGCAATGGAAACGCATCAGAATAATGTAAATGTGTATATAAAAAAATTAATATGATTGATCAGGTGTTTCTATTTTTGACCAAGAGTTGCTATAAAATATGGCAGAAGGCAACAGGTACCACTGTACTAACAAGTTTAATAAAACTTGTTTAATAAATCATAAGATTGACACTAGATGGTGAACAGCAGAGCAATTTTTAATCACCCGTGGTCATAAGGTGCCTGTTGCTGATTATTGGACATTTCCTGAGCCATTATGTTAGCTGATGCATTGTGTGTCTGTGCTCTTACAGTGTCAAACAAAGCTGTAAAATAAAACAAAAAGAACAGTGAAGTTGCCTATTAAAGTGTTCTCTATATTATACACCATTTTCACTTAATCTTTTGTGGCATTATAGTTTGTATTAATTTAGTCCAACTGGCTGGAAACCTGGCTAATCACCTCAAGTATTGGGATATACTTTTGCCATATTGAGCATCCCTACTGTGCTTAGCTTGCTTTCATTTCACTAATTACGTATGCTGGCTTCTGTCCTCTGACTCAAAAAGAGAGGTCAGAGAGTGGAGATCACACCGATTTCAGATCAATCTGTGTATACGAGTCCAGGTGTCTTTATGCTAGATGGCTTGCACACACTGAATACCAATAGTCTTCAACCTTAGACCTGAGAGGCTCTTGGTTGATCCATTCTTTATCTGTCCATCCCATTCATCCGTCCCTCAGGTATTAAACTTTAAAGAGCTCTGTCTCCTGCGAGGTGGGTGGTGGGCGTAAGGTCGAAGATCATGTTCTCCATCTTGTGTGTCCACCTGTTTGTTGTTTCTGCAGGCTCTGGAGATCCGTGCGAAGTGCGACTGCCCCGCCCTTCCTGCTATTGATCCTCGTGTTGCCTTTTCCAAGACTGTGCAACTGCTGCTAGAGAACACGAAGAAACAAGAAAGCGAGGAGAGGAAAGAGAGAGAAATCGCAAAAGATGCCTCCAGTTCCCGTTCCCGGTTGGGAGGAGTACTGGCTACTTCTGTCCTTTCACAGGCTCTGCTGAGTAAAAGAGACTTAACTGAGAGTGGACTCACACTTAAAGGGGTTCAACCAACTGTAAGCCTTCAGACATCAAATGGCAACGATCAGGTCCACTTCTAACTTTCGTTTGGTTAAGTCATGCAATTTGCACAACCTTAATAGATGATTATAAGCTTCTCTTACTTGTTAGCTACTTTAGCCTTGTAGCTCTAGTACAGAGTTGTTCTTCAGACAAAAGTTTGTAGACACCTACTCATCCAACTTTTCTTTTGAAATCTGTGGTATTAATAGGGAGATTGCCGCCTTTGCTGCAGTAACAGCCTCTACTCTTGCGGGAAGGCTGTGAAGATATGATTGCATTCAGCCACAGGATCATTAATGAGGTCAGGTACTGATGTGGATGATTAGTTCTGGATCACAAACTCCACTCCAACTCATCCCAAAGGTATTGGATGGTGTTTCTTCACTGCACAGCTCCTCAGCCCAGTGCTGGAGGACTGTATACTCCTCAAGCCAACGCTTGCCACGGGACAATGTGATCTTCGGCTCATCTGTTCCAAAGTGTCCTGTTCTATACTCAGTGCTTCCCTTTGGAAATGATATATTTTTTGCCAAAATATTGCTTTAGTCAAGGGTACTGTGTTCATAAGTGTCACTGCGAACTTGTGTGAGCAAGTAAGGGCTGAAGAGGAAGGCTTCCCCAAGTTCACAGTTTCAGTAAGGCACAGTACAGAGAATATGCGCTCTCTGTGGCCTGGTAACCTGACATGATGGATCCAGTGCAACGGCAATCAGTAACACAATCCTGCCCTTTGTGCATTTGGGTAAGTGAAATGGAAAGTCTGTGTGAGGGATCATTTCCATATGGAAATATGAATAAAGGGGGCATTAATCATAAAAATAAGAGAGTGATCATAAACACAGGTGTAATTAGCTTTAATGTTAGATTTAGCATAATGCCCCAATGCAGATGGATTTCTTCAAAGACCAGAAATGGCCTTTGTATATTATGTAGGTTCTGTTTTTAAGTTCATAACAGTTTCTCTGTCTATGCAAAGATATTTATGATGATAAAATCATACCAAGTATTAATCATGCAAGTACTAGATGAATTAGATTCTGTGTGACTGAAGCTCACGTGTAATTGGAGCTGTTTCTTGTCCACTTTTATTTCTGTCAATTTGATCTGTAACTGTAAAATGAAAGAAGTTGCTATGCTAAATCTATAATATATTCATGCTCTGAATATGGACAAAGACTTTGCTGAAGTACCTAATTGTTTTCATTGTTAAATGTTTTAAAGGGCTTATTTTCTTTAAAGATCTAAGAATGTTATTTAGTTACTGTAAAATAAATACTTCAGCAAAGTATGTCAAAACTTTCAAATTACATTTTTAACCAGCCAGTATCTGCTTCTGTGCTAGGTAATTGTATTGTGTGGAGGAAAACCAGCCAGTAAAAGAGTCGTTTTTTCCTTGATTGTGGTGTTTTGCTCATTTATTAAAGATGATGTTTCTCTTCTTCCTGAGCCTGGCAGACGGGTGCGTCTCACCAGGGACTCCAGACAGACGTGCATGCCGCATTGCCTGCCGGTGTCTGCCTGCTCACGCAGTGCTGGTCTCACGGCTCCTCTCTGTGCTGCTTGGTCTGTGTGTGTGTGTGTATTTGGCTTGAAATTGGCAGCGTTGTTGCTAAAGCTCTTCCTTTTCTTTCTGAACACGTTAATTTAACCGCTATGCTCCTTGGGCCGGCTGGTCCCCCGGGGTAACTGAAGCAGAAACTCATTACCAACTGTAAGATTGCATAAGGAACATCAAGCTGCTGGCCATCACCCGCTGAGCCAATTAAAAGCGCTCTCAACCTGTGGCTCAGAATGTAGACAGCATGGTGAGCTGAGGGCCACAGAATATCTAAAAAAAAATCCAGCAGCGGTTCTTCTCTGGTGGAACTGGCTTTGTATAGTTATGTTTATGGTATTTCTATGGAAGATCCAGAGCAAAGTTTATTATTATTATTATTATTATTATTATTATTATTATTATTATTATTATTACTGGTATAGCAAAGTATGCTTGGCCAGGCAAGGAATCAAACCGTAGTCTACTGTATGGAAAGTGGTAGTGTTACCCGTGGTGCTATACCAGTCAAGCAGACAGGCCCACAGCTTGGTCAAGGCTGGATTAGAGCAACTAGTTGTCCTGTCTGTAAATCAAGTCTTGCAGTATGAAGTCTTTTCAGCAAAGCTTATTGTTTTGGACATGGTCTCTAAACATTTTGAACTTCTGCTAATTGACCTCTGTAGGGTGGGTAAACGCAGAGTAAAGTTGTGTGAAAAGTATGACGCCTGCCAGTTCATGCTACCAGACTGATGTAAATAATTTGAGCTGGTCAGCAGTCAGCGATTCCAAGTTTCTACACAGCTCCTAATGCACACTTCTGCTACTATTTGCTATTAAAATGAGTAACTAAGACAAATTTATGATGCTCAATTTTTTTCATACAGACTTTTACCATTTAGAGCCTTAAAAACAGATAACAGAACTTTAAAGTGTGTTCTAAAATTTTCTGACAACCAGTGAAATTCTTACAAAATGTGGATGATATGTGGTGAGAAGATATAAGGTGAGAACAACTCCCCCCTCTCCTGAATGATTGCCAACTCACCAACAACCTGAAGGAGTTCTACTGCAATGCACAAAGGACAATCTTCTGCCTTTCTCTCCTAGCCCCCTGCCCTTCTTCCCCTCTCTGGCTCTCTCACCTCTGCCCCCTTCTCGTCTCACCACCAAAGAACAGGACATCAACAAGCACTTTAGAGACAAAAGGTGAGAAAAGTTCCAGGGCTAACAAACTACCAACTAACACTGATTTTCACAAGCATCTTATCAGCTTTGCTCTGTTCCAAATGCTTCAAAACCTTCACCATCATTCCAGCCCCAGGACTTACTGACCTTTAACATCTGGTCCTAACCCACCTGATGGCCATTACAAACTTTCTGTTGGATCCCCTGCAGTTAACATACAGAGCTAGCTAGCAGGTCTGTTGATGATGTGATCAACTTGGCCTGACACTTCATGCTACAACATAACTGGAGCCTACGCTGGAGTTTTGTTTGAGAAAATTACTAGAACCTGAGTTACACTTTTGCTTGTGGACTTCAGCTCAGCTTTCAGTACCACAGTGCCAGAACTGCTGCAGGTCAGACTGTCTCAGCTGCTGGTGGATTGTGGATTTCCTGACAAACACGAGACAGCAGGTGCATCTTGGAAAACATATGTCAGACCCCCAGCCCCTCAGTACTGGAGTTCCACAAGGTTTTGTGCGTTCACCCCTTCTCTCCAATCTCTACACCAACAAGTATCTTCAGGGAACCAGCTGTGAAGATCCTGAGGTTTGGAGATGAGACACCACTGCAGTAGACCTCATATCTAAAGAAGATGAGTCTGCCTACCTAAAGATAGTAGAGTGGCTGATCTCCTGGTGAAGCAACAGTCACCTGCTGCTCAACACACAGAAGACTATAAGTGCAATCCCTCTCCCTATACCCCCCAACAACTCAAGTCTGATGATCCAGTTCTATACAAAGATAATCAAGTCCATTCTCACATCATCCATAACCACCTGGTTTGGTTTCTCCACCTGAGAAGAACGAGCCAAATTCCAGTGCATAATCAGAACAGCGGACAGGATTGTCAGATGTAGTCTGCCAACGCTTCAGGACATCTACAACAGCAGGGTGATGAAGCATGCTGGCAAAATTACAGCTGACCGCTGTCATCCTGGACATCACCGCTTCCAACCAATCACCTCTAGTAGAAGACTCGGGGCCATTAAAACCAGCACAACCAAACACACTAACAGCTTTTCCTCAGAGCTGTAGCACTCATCAGCCACAGTGAGCACCTCACATTTTAAACTTTAACTGAACCATCGTACCAACTACTGTATTACAGTAACTGTTACATAATGCTTATTTGCACAACTGTGTACATGTTAATTTTTTTGTGTAAATGTCTATCATTCTGATATATTCTGTATATAATGGTTATTATATTATATAGCTCCTCAGACTTGCATATGTACAGATATTATGCATCTCTGCAGCTCCTTTCACATTAGCTATTTTTTCTTATACTTTATTTTATTTATTACTTTTTTATTTTATTTGTCTCTTAGTAGTCTGGGTGCTTGTCTAGTCTGTTCAGTATGTTACACATTATGCATGATGTTGTCATTAGAATCTGTCCTGCTGCATTTTGTACAAATTGTGGAGGATGTATAGTTTTCTTAACCCTTGTGTGGTGTTTAGGTCTGTTGCCCTCATTTCTAATGTTAATGAAATAATGATGCACTTTATTATTATTTAAACTTCAGATTCATTGGGCTTTGCTCATTTTCTGTGAGGGACATATAAAATAACACATTTTGCATAACACATGACTTTACACTGTAAACACCCCCTACACATTTATTTTACACATATGATGTTGAGGTACTGTGTCCCTTCACTCTGTTCTCCTCCGACATGACCCACTGTTATTGTATGTGTGTGTGTGTATATATATATGGTGAATAACATGGACATAACATGGACAGGCTGCTGACTGGCTACAGCTGCTAAAGGCGAACTCTGTACTGTACACTTGTGATATTTTATACATCTCTTATTTTTACATAAATTGTTATGGCTGTACTGATTGAAAAAAACAATAATGCGGTGGGTCCACCAGACCCCTGAGTAACGAACATTTCAACACCACACAAGGATTAAGAAGCTCAGGAAAAACAGCATCACAGTAATTATCTCTGCTTATAATAAATGAACAGCATATTAAAATGTAACCTAACTTTTTTTATTTCAGGATATTTCTACCTTCAAGTGAATGTATACACAAATAGTTGGATTTAGATAAGTTTGCTTTTGACAGATATTGCTAGTGAGTAGTGTTGAAATGTTTTGAAATTCTATTCCACAGCAATTGGTTCAAAGCTTCAGAAGGCCTCATTTCTCTCTTTTCTGCAGACTTAAAATTGGGCATTTAGAAATGCATGTAATAATTATTGTTTTTTTTGTCTACAACCCCAATTCCAATGAAGTTGAGACGTTGTGTAAAACAAATTAAAACAGAATACGGTGATTTGCAAATCCTTTTCAACCTATATTCAATTGAATACACTACAAAGACAAGATATTTAATGTTCTAACAGATAAACTTTATTATTTTTTTTTGCAAATATTCACTCATTTTGAATTTGATGCCTGCAACACGTTCCAAAGAAGTTGGGATAGGGGCAACAAAAGACTGGGAAAGTTGAGGAATGCTCAAAAAAACACCTGTTTGGAACATTCCACAGGTGAGCAGGTTAATTGGAAACAGGTGAGTGTCATGATTGGGTATAAAGGGAGCATCCCTGAAAGGCTCAGTCATTCACAAGCCAGGATGGGGCGAGGTTCACCACTTTGTGAACAACTGCGTGAGCAAATAGTCCAACAGTTTAAGAACAATGTTTCTCAACGTTCAATTGCAAGGAATTTAGGAGTTTCATCATCTACAATCCATAATATCATCAAAAGATTCAGAGAATCTGGAGAAATCTCTGCGAGTAAGCGGCAAGGCAGAAAACCAACATTGAATGCCCGTGACCTTCGATCCCTCAGGCGGAACTGCATTAAAAACCGACATCATTCAGGAACACTTCAGAAAACCACTGTCAGTGAACACAGTTCGTCGCTCCATGTACAAGTGCAAGTTAAAACTCTGCCATGCAAAGTGAAAGCCATATATCAACAACACCCAGAAACACTGCCGGCTTCTCTGGGCCCGAGCTCAGCTGAGATGGACTGACGCAAAAGTGGAAAAGTGTCCTGTGGTCTGACGAGTCCACATTTCAAATTGTTTTTGGAAATCATGGACGTCGTGTCCTCCAGGCCAAAGAGGAAAAGGACTGTCCGGATTGTTATCACTGCAAATTTCAAAAGCCAGAATCTCTGATGGTATGGGGGTGTGTTAGTGCCCATGGCATGGGTAACTTGCACATCTGTGAAGGCACCATTAATGCTGAAAGGTACATACAGGTTTTGGAGCAACATATGTTGCCATTCAAGCAACGTCTTTTTCAGGGATGTCCTGCTTATTTTAGCAAGACAATGCCAAGCCACATTCTGCACGTGTTACAACAGCATGGCTTCGTAGTAAAAGAGTTCGGGTACTAGACTGGCCTGATTAAGAAAGCTAACCTCGATCCCTGTGAACTATCAAATTATAGACCCATCTCAAATCTCCCCTTCATATCTAAGATCCTGGAAAAAGTGGTAGCAAAACAGTTAAGCCCTTATTTGCATAGGAATAATCTACACGGAATATTTCAGTCTGGTTTTAGGCCACATCATAGTACAGAAACAGCATTAGTAAAAATTATAAATGATCTTCTATTATTCACGGACCAAGGAAATGTGTCGTTGTTAGTCCTCCTTGACCTTAGTGCAGCATTCGACACAATAGACCACGCTATCCTACTAGATAGACTAGAAAACCTTGTAGGGGTAACAGGAACAGCTCTTTCCTGGTTCAGGTCCTACCTCACCGATCGATATCAGTTTGTTAATGTAAAGGGTGAATCATCTGTTCGTGCAAAAGTAATTTATGGTGTTCCACAAGGCTCTGTTTTAGGACCTATATTATTTACAATATATATGCTACCACTAGGCACCATTATCAGTAAACACGGCATAAATTTCCACTGTTATGCAGATGACACCCAGTTATATATATCAAGTAAACCGGATGATAAAATTAAACTTGGCAAGATTGAGGACTGTATAAAAGATTGGATGTCAAATAATTTTCTGTTACTTAACTCAGATAAAACAGAGGTCCTGCTTCTTGGTCCAAAATTAGCCAGAAACAGACTGTCTAACTCAACACTAAAACTTAACAATCTCTCAGTTTCATCAAGCTTATCTGTTAAAAATCTTGGTGTCATGATAGACGCTGATCTCTCCTTCGACACACATATATCTAATATCACTAGAACAGCCTTCCTGCATCTCTGCAATATCGCTAAATTAAGAAATTCATTATCTCTACAGGATGCAGAAAAGCTAGTTCATGCATTTATCACTTCAAGGCTAGATTATTGTAATGCCCTGCTGTCTGGATGTCCCAGCAAAAGCCTTAACAAGCTTCAGCTAGTCCAGAACGCTGCAGCCAGAGTCCTCACAAGAACTAGGAAGTTTGACCATATTAGTCCAGTTTTATCAGCCCTGCACTGGCTACCAGTTAAATTTCGCATTGATTATAAAATTCTATTACTGACTTATAAAGCTCTAAACGGGCTCGCCCCTCAGTACCTGAGTGAGCTCCTCTCCCACTATGAACCATCACGCCTACTTAGATCACAAGGTGCTGGCCTACTACTGGTACCTAGAATTAATAAAGCTACATCAGTGGGGAGAGCTTTCTCATACAAAGCCCCCCAGCTCTGGAATAATCTTCCTGCCAATGTTCGGGAATCAGACACAGCCCCAATCTTTAAGTCTAGGCTAAAAACTTATTTGTACAGTCAAACATTTGGTGACTAGTCTTCCCTGTCAGGTCTAGACCTGCTGGAGTCTACACTGCTCTGTTTTACTGTAATCTGTGGTCAGCCACTCTTTACAGTACTAACTCTGTTTTTTCTTCTCCTTTCTCTGCCGAGCTGATCAGCTGCCCATCCTGTGCGCCTGATGCTGTTGCCTCTACTGCCTTGATTGGTGCCGCTGCTCACCAGCCTTCTGGACCGGTTTGACCACCACTGAGCTTCTTGCTGTACAGTGCTGTGCAGTCCTCACCCTCAGATCTCTCTCTTTCTTTTCCCACTTTACTAGAATACTTCATACTAATAATGTTTGCTGTCCGGTGTCGACCATAGGAGGATGGGTTCCCCTTCTGAGTCTTGGTTCCTCTCAAGGTTTCTTCCTCTTTTAGGGAGTTTTTCTTTGCCACCGTCGCCGCTGGCTTGCTCATGGGGGCTCGGACCCGGATTTTCTTTCTTCTTTTCTCTTCTCTCTGTAATACTTATTGTTCTGTAAAGCTGCTTTGTGACAACACCTGTTGTAAAAAGCACTATATAAATAAATTTTGCTTGCTTGCTGCCTGCAGTCCAGACCTGTCTCCCATTGAAAATGTGTGGCACATTATGAAGTGCAAAATACGACAACAGAGACCCCGGACTGTTGAGCAACTGAAGTTCTACATCAAGCAAGAATGGGAAAGAATTCCACCTACAAAGCTTCAACAATTAGTGTCCTCAGTTCCCAAACACTTATTGAGTGTTGTTAAAAGGAAAGGTGATGTAACACAGTGGTAAACATTCCCCTGTCCCAACTTCTTTGGAACGTGTTGCAGGCATCAAATTTAAAATGAGTGAATATTTGCAAAAAACAAAGTTTATCCATTTGAACATTAAATATCTTGTCTTTGTAGTGTACTCAATTGAATATCGGTTGAAAAGGATTTGCAAATCATCGTATTCTGTTTATTTGTCTTGCACAACATCCCAACTTCATTGGAATTGGGGTTGTATATTGAATGGAATTATATTGGTGATAGGATTTTATTACCCAGCTGTCCTATGTGCTCTAATGCTGGAGGAGATGATGGATTTGCTCTTGCTGAGAGGAATCAGGGGATTTCTGAAAAGATCACTTTACTTGTGACTTTCCTGCCCACCAGGGGCTTCCACACTGTGGGAGGATGACCACTCATTGTGAGCTGTTAGGATCCAACAGTTTGAGCAGTGTGTGTGTGTGTGCATGCGCCTGCATTTAGTCAGTGTATAGAAGGTCTTACTTCTTTATATTGAGCAGTAAAGTATTTTTTAAATATTTCACTGCAGACGTCCACAGCAGAGACGTGTGTGGGAAGGCAGATTGGTATATGTCGTTTGTGTGTAGGTGGCCAGATGATATCCCGCTGTGCTGTTTTCAGTGACCTATAACTCCATTTACAAGGAACGTTTTACAACACCACCCACTCACTTGCTGCTGAACAGACAAGGTATAGATCTCTTTCCAAAAATTCAGAAAAAAGACCTGCGATCCCTCATAACTTCATAAACACTCATTATTTAGACAATACACACACCCTAACTTACTGGTTCTGAATATGCTGTTTTTCTGTGCTCCAGTTTGATGCATTTGTCCTGGTTTTATCCTTCCTCTGAACTGACAGTTATTCTCCTGTGTGTCCGTTCCGCTGCGATTCTGCTATTTCTCTTCTGATATTGTAACCCAACAGTAAGACAGTAGTGATTCTGTTCATTTGTAGGGCTGTGACGATAACCGTATTACCGCAATACCGCGGTGTTGAGCTTATTACCGTCATTTATTTATTTATTTATTTATTTATTTATAAAACGAGCAGTTTCCCGCTCTAAGTTCTGACTGACCCAACACTTTCCGTTGTGATCTCTGTGCACGTGAGGGAAAGGGACGGTCCATTAAATAAATGGGGGGGGGGTTCTTTTTGTGTATGATTGTTTTTAATTATTTCTAGGTTTCGGTAATCCAAGATCACATCTTAGACTTAACCGTCCTTCTGTGATTGCCGAACCTGGCAGCAGCACACCTGCGCCAGGAGGAGGTACAACCTCGGGTCAGCAGCGACTCTCCGAGGCCTTTGCGAGAGGAGCGAAGTACCAGCGTGACAGCAACCAGTGGCGAGCGCTTCTGACCGTGTGACTCGCTATTTGGTTGAAGAAATGGTGCCGTTTCGCACTGCTGGGAAGCCGGCGGTCAAAGCCGAGCTGCAGGCTTTTGATGAACAGCATGCACTTCACGACCGAGAGGACTTCTCTCAAACCGCGATCCCTGCACTGACGGCATCACACGAGAGGAGAATCCGTGCGGACACTGAACTCGCGAGGTATTTGCAGGAGGAAGTCCTTGATTCGCACTCGGACCCGCTTGCGTGGTGGCGGGAAACTCAAGCTCGATTCCCTCTTCTGTGGAAGGTTGCCAGCGCCACGAGTACTCCCAACACTGTCACTCCTTTTAGATCCTCCCTTAAACCGGACAAAGTGAACATGTTGGTTTGTCTGGCAAGAAACATGAAGACGGAAAAATAAGCTAGAATATTAACTTTAGCGGCTCCGTGGCTGAACAACTAGCACTTATTCTATTGACTACGTAATGTGTTCCATAGCCTCATTATTAACAATATTATGGGCATAATTTTGCCTTCAGAATTTACTTTACGAAGAATACATTTATTGTTCATTTACAAAGGGCATTTTTTTGTATGTTTTTTGACGTGGGGGAGGGGGGTGGAGGGGGGGTGTTGCGGTTAACCGCTGTACCGCGGTGATATGTTGCTTTCTCACCGCGGTACGAAATACCGTCACAGCCCTATTCATGTGTTTATCATTTGGTGCATTTGGAAGTGTATAATCACTGTCTGGTGTTGCTTTATTCCTAATGTGCTCCATACAGTCCTAGGCTTCAGTCTAGACTGTGGTACTTTGGTATTGCAGGTGCAGCACAGCATTAACTTTTGACAGAGGACTTCATTTGCCAGAGTTTTTCAGTTCGTCATAGCATATAGTTTGTCATAATATATCCAGAATATATTAATTGCTCATTTTTTAAAATGTTGGGTGTCTTTTCAGAAAGAAGAGAGCACCTTTATGCCTTAATTACGCTGAGCTGTACCTGTGAAATTGGTCTCTCCGCATTGCCTCTGGTGCAGAATCTTGACCCATTTAGTAAAAATAGAGCCAGCCCTCTGTAGATGAAGGCTTTCCTGTAAAGGTGTTGAAAAGCCTGTCTGTGTAATTTAAGGAACTGTTGCTATGGTTCTGCCACCCAAACCAGTAACCGACAGTGAAATGAGGTGCCAGCTATGGGGTTGGATGAGCACTACAGGTATTTCAGGGTGAATTTAACAAAGTAATTAACTAGGATAGAACTCAAGTACAGTAGATCATCTTATTCTACTTACTCTTTAAAAAAAGGATATCCTGCTCATTTATACTGATCAATATACTGTTACAGTGTACTAGATAACGAGCAATTACCAGGCAAGCACACCTTAATATTCATCTGTTTTAATCACATTGCCTTTTTCTTGCAGTGCCATGTTAGTGATTGTCTTCTGGTGCACAGTGTACTAAAACTCAAACAGGTCATTCTTTTTGTATTGCTTTGTATTTACCAGTCGTTTTTCATGGTAAAGCCTTTGAATAGATAACACGTACATTGGAGCCTAGTATTTTTTTTCTTCCATTTAGACATGGACTCTAATGTAAAAGTACTTTTACACTTCCTCACACTGCTCTTGCCTACTGCTTTAAATCTGTACGGATAAGATTATCTGCTAAAAGCCTGAACTAAAATGTTTCATTATAGCGAAATTTACCAACTCTGATTTCTTTACAGTGCTGCTGATAGGAACCAGGAGTCTCAGTGTCTACAACACAAATATACCCATTACATTTACTATCCAAATCCACCAGTGAATCTACACTCTGAGGTTTTATATGTAATGATGATATTAGTAAACTAGTGGTACATCGGGAGGGGGGGGGGGGGGGGGTAGGGGTGATTGCCTTTGGGCACTGTTTTCCCTAACAGCAGTCTGCATGTACCCCTCCTCCATTTTTTAGCTCAAAGCCTTTCGCAAAACTATTATAAAACGATGTCTTACACATCAGGCAATGTATTCATTACCATATAATGTAATAACCTTCTGTAATGTAGCTTTTAGAGACAGTGAACGTAAACCAGTTCCTATCACCACCTCACCACCGCTGAGAACAATTCTGATTTGGTACGTTTTTACAGAACAGAGCATTTCACATTAAGCCTTTCTGCAGGTCATTTCATACAGCTTAATGTTTTATATATTACATATATAAATAGGCTTTTGTACAGTAAAAGTTAATTACACATTGTAAGTAAAATGTTTATGTTAATGTTTATGTAAATGTTGATGTTTTTTTTTTTTTTGCTCCCATCAAACTGTACATTGATTTTCCAGGTGACAAAAATAGTGGCACAATCATAATGATGTCACAAGAGACAAAAATACCACTAAAAGTCCCCTTAAAATTTGGGGAAAATGTTTAAAACACTGCCACTTGAAATCATGTTATTCACCAGGGGGCACTATTTTAAGTGCAGTCAGGAAATCCTGACATTAGAAGGTCCCCCCCCCCTCTATTAGATAAAAATCAATGCCATTTTGAAAATACTATTTTTGCTGCATGTTATAATTTTCCATCTCTAATAAGTCCCCAGAGCTGTTATCAGGCAGTGAGAGTGTGTGCAGCTCATAGTTCTTTTGCGTCTTTATCCTTCAGATCTCCTCGAGTCACAGATAGCAATCTCCTCATGCCATTATAGATAAGAGAGAGTTTAACAATGCATTTAGCCAGCTGTACAGAGATTAAAGGCCCCATCTGGAATTGCTAAAACATCGTCCCAGCCGCCCCAGGGACTAGCTCAGAGTTTACTAACAGACAACGTGGCAAATGCTCATATTACTGTGGTTTAGAGGGTGCAGTCTTATAATAGTGTTATCTCAGGACTCTGTTTTGCATTTTCTGATCATGATAAGTTTATACACTGACCTTGTACTACCTACATTGGTGGCTTTGCCATTTTATTAGGTACAATGTGTCCGCCATCTTCTACCCCGTCCATCAGTGGAACCTCCCCAGGACCACTGCTGTCCAAACCAGACTAAAACGGCCACTATGTGTACAATGCTTAAAGCCCCAGCCACACCGCTGTGCCTGATAAATTTGTACCAGCACCACACTATCTAACTTGCCACTACTACATCAGTGTCTCTGCTGTGTCTACCGTCCAAATCATGTCCGGTCAGTGGTGGCCTTGTATTGGTCCGTTTTCACCGATGAGGAAGAGAAAGGGTGACAAATTGCTCAACGGATGAGCTACAATCAATAACTTTCTACACCTCCACTAACTGACCATTGGTCCATTTTTATCAGGTCCACTTGACATAGAGGTGCATGTGTTGGCTCCCTTTTAATCCTGTCCATCAATGGTCAGAACACATTCTCAGCACTCATGGTAATGACATGTCAGTGTTTATATGTGCGTGTTGCACAGACTGGATAACACACAGCAATGTTACTGGAGTTTTAGACATATCAGTGTCACTGCTGGACTGAGAATAGTCCATCAGTCATATATGTCCATCTAGTAGCATTCTGTGGCCAGAAACTGCCCACTGATGGACTAGAGGATGACTAACACAGACTGTGCATCATCAAATGAGCTATCGTCTCTACATTTACTTGTACAAGGTCGAACAGCCAGGTCTTTAAGAACTCCAGCAACATGGCAACATGGTTGATATGCTTGATAAAATGACCAGTGAGTGTAGGTACAAAGTAGGAGTACCTAATAATCTGAACACTGCATGAAGGTCTATATGTTTTTAGATGCAAATCACTCGTGCACTCATACAGCTTCATAGAAGCAGTGCTTTTAATCAATGAGGCTATGTGTCCTTGTGGTTTTGGTCAGTGCTCCAGTAAGAGTTGTCCAGGCAGCTGCAGTGTTCTTAATTGGAGCTTGTAAGCAGTGTACTTTACGGGGTATAAAGCAATCCATCAGCAAAGAAAACCACCAAGAAGAACACAGTGGCTGGAAAACAAAGAGAGGGAGAGGTGGGGAAGGTCCATGCTATGCGTTTCATTTTCTCTTTCTTTTTTCTGTGTTCAGCTGAGCAGCGGAGCATAGTGGGTAAGTCACATGTTACAGTGGAAGGGAACACATCTGAGCAGACAGGCACATGTGCTGTCCATCGCAGACAGGGTGCTCTAATGCCCTCAGACCATTTGCTAGCTAGTTCATGATACAAGTAGAGTGGGGCTGAAAATGTGATTAGGTAAAGTACTGAATGTATGAGCTGCATATGGCCTCAGTCCTCATCTTCCTCTTTTTTTCTTGCTCACACATGCACATTTAGGCCATGTGTATGGATTTTATCCTCTCTCGCTTCATCAAACTGCTCTCTGCTCTCTCAGTATCGAACAATGCTCACGCTCCAGCCGTGCCGTCACCCAGAGCTCAATAAACCATTGCTTTTACACACTCCATTTTTGCTTCTCCTTCTCTTTTTCAGCAGTGTCCTCGCTGAAACTCGCCTTGTGAGCCAAAGAAACGGCGAGAGAGATGATGTATTACAGCAGTCAGGAGGATGCTGTCAGCGGTGCGGGGATGAAGGATTAGCATACGAATACGTTTGAATAATTTCCCATTAACCTTCCCAACACTTGTGCGCCTGTTGTTTTAGGACACACATTCTAATGGTGACATTACAATTCAAAGCCGTGTACAACACGCACGGCACGTCCCGATGTCGGGGCCCTTACATGTAGCCCTCTGGATCTGTTCGCAAGTGATGACGATGACAAACTGAGTTCAAGCCTGGGTTCAGGATTCACTAAGTCCTCAGTTTTTAATGTTTTACTAACTTTGGTAGTAAATACCAATATTTTATCAGGTGTTGGGTAGTAATGGAATGCAACAAGAAAGGTAACTGCATTCAGTTAAAGTTATAGAAAAAAAACTGTAAAAGCAAGTGAAAAACAGTGGGTGGGGCGAGGCTCTGCTGAGAGACAGTGTTCTGATAAACCTGCACAAAAAACCTTAAGACAAACATGTTTACTTTGGCAGCATTGTGTGTTTACATGTACTTAATTATCTGATCATTATTAGATTTCGGGGGTTATGTGATTATTCAAGTGGTCATGTATAGGCTACGGCATACTCTGATTACTAAAATCGGATTAAGGCCTAGAAATTGGATTAGTAATCAGGCTTTTCAGTGCATGTATACATTTACTCTGATTTCTTTCGTTTTTCCCAGTCTGTGCATGTACAAAAAGAGACCACTGTCCAGGAAATAGCAAACAGCACTTAACAAAGCATCTATGAGCTATAAAACAAAACACTTTTAGAGCAAAGCTGAAACCAAACCATGCTTAAGAAAAAGAAGAATTTGAATGTTCTTCATCTTCTCCATGATGTATATTCATATTTTAAGCTAAAGTGACTTGATATTTAAAAAAAAAAAAAACATGGCATGATGTTTGTGTTTTATGTTATATCGACATCACATCTTCTTCTGTAAGTTTATTGGCTGGGTATAAAGCAGAAGTCTGTTTACTACCTGAATCATGTGGACCCATAGTTTTCCATTATCTGAATATCCAAGTGCATGTAAACACGTTGAATGGATTACTGACCAAATCTGGCAGTTATCGTATTATTAAGTGCATTTAAATGCAAATGTTAATAACAGATGGGTCCAAGTTGAGCTAAATTTTGTTTTGTATTTGGTAAATTTCACATTTCTTCCACAATTTTTATTACTGTTGATTATTGGGGTGATTTAGGCCTGTATTCTTTTTGGGACAAGTTAGACATTAAAAATTCGAGTTTGAATGAAAAGCTGTCCACATGACACAGATGAAAAGCAGACTGAGACCAGTAGCACACAGCCATGACTGAAAAGCCAGTTTGCTCAGCTAAGAAGGTCAGGTCACCTTGCATGATAAAAGAGGAATTTAAAGCAGGCATAATAGTGCAATATATGTAGATGTATGTGTATTGGTTTATTTTGTATTAGGAGTTTGTCCTGATATGTTTTTCTCTGGTATTATATGACTTTATAAGGACAAGTAAAACTAAAAGCAATGGAAATGAATCAGGTCATGTTACTTTAATATAGTACTATAGGGTTAGGTTACAAATGGCATTTTAACAGGTAATCAGGAATCTGTCCTGGAATACATTTTTGAAGCAACCCTCTCAGCCCTGTATAGTAATCGCTTTGCTATTAGACAACTAAGAGTGCTGTAAGGTCACTTCTGAATAGCCATGCCAGATTCTAATCTAAGTAGGGCAGTATCTCAGCACAACATAATGCCAGACATAATGTGTGCATGTTTCGAATGTGTATGTGTAAATTATTTTTATATTTGACAACCAGATTATTATTATTAGACTTTTAGACTATTACAATGGCAGCATTTAGGCATTATGACATACATCTTATTGGAGTTGTGAGACATCTGATTGTTGTTTCAGAAATGAGGTTAGGACTGAAGTTGAAGATTTAGACAGGTAAAGTTACGATAGCTAAGTCAACCCAGTGCTTTGAATAAATAACATTTGCAAATACCTTAAGCGAGTAATTTTTTGGCCTTGTTATTTGGTTGCCAATTCATTTATTTTCACCACAGCATTCACAAGCTTAAGATTAGTTTGGAATATTTAGTAACTTCAAGCCCCATCCATCCATTTTGTAAGCCGCTTCTCCAAGCCGTCACTTTAAAAACGTATCTGTGTGGTTTCATTTTAGTAACGTATTGTAAAGTATTCAGCATTAAAATGTGTCACGTAAATGGATGTTTGTGCATGTATGCATTTAAAGACAAGTGTAACCACGTTTGTGATTGTGATGTGTTTGGATTCATCTGTCTTGGTCCTGAAGCAGTCAAGCACAAAAACTGCAGTTTTTACATCCTAGTTTCTGTATATGGACTATAAGGACTGGACACACAATGGTACATTTTGACAATGATTTAACAATGTCTACATACTACATCAAACACTTGTATTTAGTTTTAGATTCAATTTAGAAAAATTGCAGAAGGTTTTATAAAGATTTAAACACCACATAGCCTGTATAAGCCATGGCTGCTCCATCCCAGCATCAAACCTACTTGATTTAAAGATTTAAATATTGCATGAAGAAATTAGATCTGATCAATATCTGGATGCAGAAGCAACATTTGAAATGGGCAGGTGTAAATGTGCTGTGTCTTGATTGGGTGATGGTCCCATCACCATGATTTACTTCATTAGGGCTGTTTTAATTAATGTTATTAATGTTGCTGCTATTATTATTGTTTACTGTTTGTGTCAGTCATCACACCCGGAGAAAATGTCTTTATTTTTATGTAGTTATATCTTTCATTAATTGTTTATTTGATAATACTTTATTTGAATTGGTCCATTGTAGGTCCTTTATGTGTCCCTTATGATTAATAAACTAGATAATCAGTAATACATCAACAACATCAGTGAAGTAGCAGTAGTGAAGCATCTGAATACACTGAAGTAAAAATCTTGTAGATGTTCTGTTGATACGTTACTTACATTAAGTAGAAGTGTTGTTAATGTGTTACTCCAGTTACCCAAAACCTGGCCTTACCAACCTTACCCAACACCTAACCTTAACTCTGGCCCTAATCCTAACCCAAACCTTAACCTTAAGCCAAAGCCTCATTTGTTTTTGACATGTTACTATGATTCCACTGAGCGTTTGTTATATCTAAAAAGGACCACCCAAATTAAAGTGTCACCATTTATTTTATTTACATAGACCATTTAGTTTTGTATAAAGTTCTCACTTGTTTTATTTCATTTTTGGAGACACTTCATTTGGATAGTCCACTTTTGATGCTTTGTAGATACTTAATTCACTTTCAAATAAATATCTCCTAAATAGACCATAATTTTCTCTAAACCTGACTCTAACGTTAACCTCAACCCAAAACCTAAACCCAACCCTCACCTTGGCCTTAATCTTAGCCCTGGTCCAAATCCTAACCCCAAACTCACCCCTGTTTAGAATCAACAGAGTTTCAACAGAGAGTTGGTTAACTACTTGAACATCTGTAGATAATCTACAGGGGACTATAGCGGACTATCCAAATAAAGTGAGACATATTTTTCTTTCATAAAGTTATACGTTTTTCCATTCTTGCATACAAAATAATAGAAATGTTGTGGGTGGAAGGGCCTCCATGTAGAATAACGCTTAAGGCCTACAGATTCTCATAAATAACATTGTACTTTGTGAAAGTTGTAAAAAGCCTATGTTTGAACTTACACACAGCTGGTGAACGTTAGAACTTGCTTGCACCATGAGATGATTTGGTGGGAACTCGGTTCGTGATGTCACTGTGTCCACTCTACAGGGAATGTTTCATCTTTTAATTGCAGCGTGATGCCGCGGTCATTAAAACACACTAAAGAGAAAAAGGCTGGCCTCCTGCTGCTTGGACGCTCTAGAAATCCCATCTCTGTCTCTAATTACATACTCTTACATACACACACAAGTTTGTATTCCTGTATTTGTGGGGTCTTTTCTTCCACCTCTGTATTCTCCAATGCTATACTAGCTAAATAATGCTATGCCTTCATTTAAAACTAACCCAAAGCTGGCAGTCCTCAAGCACCTATTCAATATCCTTTTTTCACACATATCTCTGCCTTATTTAGAATGCAAAGGTTCAGAGTCTCGCTCAATGAATCATTGGCTGTAACCCATTTATCAATTGAGAATCAATGCAGTAGAAAAAGCCTCTCCGTTTAAGGGCGAGAATGCAGTGAGTCTAGCTTCCCGGACTGATTACTTCCCAAAGTGATCAGAAATCGATGCGCGTGTAATGGAAGAGCAGGTGTATTGCTGTCTCAGGGCCTGATAGTGGATTGTGGGGAGTTTAATGCGTTGATTGACTGTTCCTCAGATCAGAGCCTCTGTAAGTGAAGAGAAATTAGCCCTATATCTGGACCTGAGGCTGGGCCTACCATTCAACCAATGCAGCTATGTGTGTCAGCTCTACAACTACATCCAAGTAGAATGAACAGAACAAGCGACTGACAGAAACCGGCTGAAACTGATCTCAGGCCTGTAGTGGTAAGTCGGGTGATTTGATGTGATGGGTCTGTAGACAGAGTCATTTCTGGACTGCTGTTTGAACTGAGACACACACAGAATTGATGGAACACAGCCCAGCCTACACTTGATGTAGGAAAGTCTGCGTGAAAAACTGGAATCTTTTCTGAACAAAAGCTCTAACCACAAAACTTGTCCAGCCAAGCACAAAAAATTCTCTTTTGTGGCAAACTATTGACGTATTCTCATCCTCCTTTTCCCTGTTCTGGTATCTCCTTTACTCCTTCTCCGTTCTGCCTGTTCCTTTTATTTTAATAGTTACAAACACATGAATGTGACACATTTAATATCAGACAAAATGTTAGAAAGTGATTTGAAAATGTTTCTGTATTTGCATCAGGTTATGTTAGCTCAATAACACAAACTTGCACAATAAGAAGCTGTTAACTGTATAATGTCACTTTTATTTACATATGATAAGCAATATTCTTCATGTATTAAATTCAACTAGACTGCATGTAATGCCTTTTGTTTAAAGTTCCAGTATGCATTTTTATTAGACTATAAGCACTCTGGCTGCTCTGTGGATAAACACCAACATTCAAACACTGGTATATGTATAGTATTAATAATTTCCAGCTACTGCGAGTCCATACTGAGAACAGTTGCTATAGGCTATACTTCATGGAAGCAGAAAGCATTCGAAGCGAAGATGTTGGGGTGCTGTGGGAAATGTAAAGTGCATTCCAATCACCTTATAGGTCCCTTCAAAATGGAAACATGAAGCATTCAGATATTTAAAGGTGATTCTAAACCCTAGCAAGTAAGAATGTTCAGTTGGAACATTCACAGCCACACTGTGTAGAGAGTAGGGCTGCATGATAGGCCATATTTTTAGCTTTATCGTGATAGGAGTTTCCATGATAAATGCACTGTTAGGAGCAGCAGTGACAAAATAAATGTAATTGGATTGGCCAGAACATAGTGGTAGATGTTTCCCTGCTGGGCTTGTTGTAGTGTTGCCCACCTCATTTGCACAGACATGAGGAAGAAATACAGGAATAAATAAATGGAAAAATAAATAATAGAAATGTATTCATTTTAGTTTTTCTGATCACATGTATGTACTTATGCATTTCTAACCCATTTTTATTAAGACATTTATTTTAAATTTTAAATACTTTTATTAATAAAATGTGTCTAACTTTTTATTTATTTACTTTTGCTTCGTGCACACATTGATTTATTAATTATGTTTTGTTTCATTTATTTAGGATTTTATATTCCAAATGTCCATATTCACTTATTTAATAATTTAACATGATTCATTCATGTAATTTAATTACTTGTTTGTTGTTTGTTCATTATTCTGGCACGTTTTATCCTCCAAACTAATGAAAATAAAAAAATAATTCACTCAGCTCCAAATTCTCCTTAAGGGTGCAGCATGACGCTGTCCAAAACTGCACAGTCCTAAATAGTATGTCATATAGAGTACACTACCAACAGAAGTCCATCAATTACTGTGGTGTGTGGTCCTGGGTGCAGCTACTGCGTGTCCTTGTTTACAAAATTGTGCTTGTGGTTCTGATAAAGTAGCAATTAGTATTTAATTTTTATTTTGCCACAATACTGAATGACGATTTGTAAGTTTTTTTTTTTTTTTGCTGTTTGCTTAAAGGTTGGTCCAGAGGAGAGGCTAGATTTCAGCTGACACGGCTATGAAAAAGTCCTTACTTGTGGCACATCCAGTCAAAGCAAAAATCATATTTAAATGGTAATTTATCGCTTCTCATATCGTCATTGCAATATCTAGATTTAATGAATATTGCATTTTATGTCCATTGCATGCAGCCCTGATAGAGAACAGCAGTTTATCATTTTGCTGAAACTTGCAGGAAACTTTACCCATCCGTCATTGCATGTCTCTTGAAGAGTATGTGTCACTTCTTATTTTATGATGCCGTTGCAGTGCATTCCAAATGAAAGTTTTTAATCAACAGTAGTTCACTGACATCCCAGTTCAGTGTGTAGGGAATGTAAGGGAGCTGCTTAGGGATGCTGTGGAATGGAAGGCAGCTGTGTAGTGTCTGTAGCACATGCTCCATTAAATTGGCTCTAGTGATGCCCCTACAGCAATAGATCCAGTAAAAACAGATTGAGCATAACTTCATCAGTGCTTAGGTTAGGGTGCCAGCTCAGCTGCAAGCACTGATGCACACACACTTTTTACAGAGATCAGAGATCCTGGCATGTGTTTTCAGTCTCGTTGCTATGGTTGGCATTATGCAGTGTGTTTTTTGATGTGAAGGACAAACCAATGATAAGTGTTGTCTCTCTCTCAGCAACTCTCTGCTTATTTTTGAAATGTCAGAGTGCAGCTATATAGTGCAGCTATACTTCAACACTGCTACACATACACTGGAGCCACTCCTAATTCTCTGCAGGTCAATCTGGATGTGTGCATAGAGACTAGAGCTTTAATTGGGCCCGATATTCTGGTCTGAACCCAAATATGGCCTGCCAACATCCTGTGCTAACTCAACTTGACGCAGCCACCACCAACTGGAGAATAAAACCTGTCAGTCCAAATTATACTGCCTGTTAAGTTAGCATAGCAACAGTGACTATCAGTGATAACAGTCATTATCAATAGAAAAAGAATGGCCTAATTATAAACTGCCCAAAATTAGAGGAATTCTCTAGAGATGGGACTCGACTCTTGACTCAGACTTAAGACTTGTGAAATTTCAGCCTGAGAGTAAAAAACACAAACAATAAGCAAAGCATAAGAATGAAATTATGAATGCAGAACATAATATAGTAAATAAAAGAAAATGTATGACTTTGCCTTTTTGTTTTGCTATAATTAGGTGCAGTCATTACTGCAATGCTGTTCTCCTGCCGCTCTCAGTGGCGTCAAGTTTGATTCGGCTTTAAGTAACAAGACTTTCTTTGTAGAAAACCCCTCAGCCTGATAAAGCACTACATGCAAAGTGCAGTAAACAAGGCAAAGAGGCAAAAGAACTTGAAACTAGGAACTTGGCTAGCATGTATGTTTAGATAGCAAGTGGTTACAGAAACCATGTAAGTCACAGATCATATTATTCTAAAACTTTACTAAAACTTCTAAAAATATGCTAGCTTGCTATACTTGCTTTACAAACTACAGACTAACTAAACAATTTAAGATCTTTTGCCTCTGTCTTTTAACCATTGTGTCCACTTTGTGTAGAACTTCATTTCTATTGTTCAGAATAAAAGTATTTGGCACAACTCCAATGCTAAACAGAAAGCAGTCATTAGTAAACTCTGTTTAACCTGTATTAAATTGAAAGCAGGAACAAAAAACCTTATGAACTTGTACTTGTTCCAAATGTAATGCTTGCAACACATTCCAAAAAATGTTTACCACCATTTTACACCACCTTTCCTTTCAGCAACACTTAATGATCATTTGGGGACTGAAAATACCAACTGCAATGCAACCGTACAGGCTTTAGATGTCATGTTTTGAGCTTCACAAGACACGTTTGCAATAAGGGAAAGTTCTGCACTGCAGGCAGGCCAGTCTAGCACCCACACTCTCTGATTATGCAGACTTAATGCTGTACCACATGAATATGGCTTGCTGTTGTAATGTTGAAATAAACATAGTTGCCCCTGAAAAACACGACATTTATAAGGCAGCATATGTTGCCCCAAAACATGTTCAGCGTTACTACCATGACAGATCCTGGCTTTTGATCTGGATGGTCCTTTACCTGTTGAGTTCAGGAGAATGTCCATTATTTCCATAAATAGCCTATATGGTTGACTGTTCAGACCACAATACACAATTCCACTATGTATTCAGTCTATTTCAGAATATCTGAATGTTGTTGACATATGGATCCACTGTACATAATACAGTCTTAACTTGCAGTATTTCAAAGTATTTCCTAGCCCATGTGGTGATATCAATCAAGAAGCATGCTAGTTTTTAATGCAGTTCAGTCTGAGAAATTGAAGGTCACAGACATTCATTTGTGGTTTTTGGCCTTTCACTGGATTCCCTGAGTCTTTTTATGGTATTAACCAGTGTAGAGGGTGAAATAACTAAAATCCTTGCTGTATCTAGCTGAGGAATGTTATTTTTGAAATATTGGATTTTTTGCTGCTGTATCTTGGGCAAAGTGGCAAGCCTCAACCCATCCATCCCCATAAAGGACTAGGCCTTTCCTGGATGCCTATTTTTATATCCAAGCAAAAGCGTCACCTGTTTAAAATCTTTTGATCATTTTACAGCGTTCCTCATCTTAAATTTGTACTTGTCCTATCCTTTTTTTGGAATATGTTGCAGGCATCTTTTTCAGAAGGAGTATACCTTTACAAAAAACAGTGAAGTTGATGAGATAAAACATTCAATGATTTTGTGTTTGTACTGTTTTTTTTTACAAACACAAGTCATAGTAATTATGAATTTCTGTTTTTATTTGCAGTTTATTAATTGCACCAACATTTGTTGGAATTACGTTTGTTGTTTGAAGCCATGCTGAACCTGACAGGTTTTTCATAGGGGGTTTCATTTGTACAATGCAGTGGCTGCAGCTAATAACAAGGCTAAACTAAAATTCTTTACTAAAGACTCAAACTCGACTCAAATTCGAACCCCAGAGACTTGTTCCACTCAGACTTGCACGAAGGTTCTTGTGAACCTCTCTGCCTGTTGCCACAAACAACTTTGACGCTTTTCCCTTTTATTTGGTATGGTAGAAACCAATGAGCAGTTGCTGAGGTGTTGTTGCAAGTGCAGAGTGCATGAGGCTAATAATTTTACCCTGTGATTGGCCTCGTAACCAGAACCACACGGTAATCTTTAATTGTTTATGTCTGCAGTCTTACAGTATGAGCACATTGAAGATGTTTTGAAGATTGCTCTTCATACCTCCAGCCGTGTCTGGAACACACCAATTATTTTCTAACATGACATAGAATGTTTGTCTCAAATGTGAGCAGCACTGCGACACTGATGATTATCTCACATCAGGGGGCAAAGTCTCAGGAGAGATTTTGGATGGTCACGTGGGTGGTAGATCCTAGAATAAGACTAGGCTGTGTAATATTAGCAGTGGAAGAGACTCAAGAGGGAAATCTTGTTAGCGGGAAAGATATACACAGTTTACTAGCATTTCCTGGGTTGTCTTAGGACGCTCTACCAGAGAGAGAGAGAGAGAGAGAGACAGAGAGAAAGAAAGAAAGAAAGAAAGAGAGAGAGACTAGAACAGAACTGAATGGCAGTGGGTGGTGAAGGAGAAAATTTGAGTTAGTAGACAGTGGAGTGCACATGTGCGTATGTGTGTGTCAGAGAGGAGCTGACTCAGATCTCGGGCCCTGTTGGGGGTCTCAGTGGGGTGTGTGAGCTGAGTGATGTCCTAGTCAGCAGCCGGAGGTCATCAGATCAGATTCACATGCATGCACACACACTTTCCCCCCCACACTTTGAGCTGCTATTATTCTTGCGTACCATTTCAGGAACAAATTTACTCCATATATAACAACTGGTAGCACTGTTTTTTAAAAAAAAGTTGCAATTTTAATGTATAAAATTAATATATTAGAATGCCAATATTCAGCACTTCAAACAGTTTATAGGAATCTGTTTGAAACGTGTAAAATTTAATAAAAATTTTTATTGATCAACAGAGCTGTAGATGATTCCATAAAAACAGAGAAAGCTGTTTAACATCGAGAATGAACTTTGAAAAGTGTTGACCAAATTTTGGTGAAGAAATTATTATAAATAGAAAATTACAGTTTATTAGCTAAAAGCACTTACATTTGGTTTAACATATTATAGCATCTGGTTGTTCCCAAATTCTGAACAAGCCATTGGTTTATGTTTTGGTGTCTAGGTTACAGCATTTACCTCCCAACTGTGCAAGTTGTTACTGAATAACAGTTATTTATATAAGTGATTCCAAACTTTTGAACAGTAGTGTGCTTCATTAACCATTATAAGTCAGAGATATTGGTAGTAATAACAACAACAGTATGTTGTCAATTTATCTAAAATAAAAAAATATGTAATTTGATTCAGAGAGCTTTAAATATATAGTTTATTTGAAGCTGATTTAAATAAGCAAAAAGTTCTGTAAAAAGTGCAGATTCTAAACTTTCAATCCAGTTTCAAGTTGATGAAAAGGCATTGTTGTGCTGCCTCTAACCTGTTGGTAAATTGAATGTAAATACAATTCGTTACGCAACTAATAGTGTAATTAATCATGTAATTGTGTAGCCAAACGTGTAGAAAAATGAACATACTGACTCAACTTCTAGGGATTAACCTAGTCTAGTCAAACAGTTATTCATTTTTCATTCATTTTCTTAGAAAAGGTGTTTGGACAGCTGCACATCCTTTCAGACTCATAGTGATGAGTTGTTTTCTCACAGTGGATGGACAGAAACAAGATTTTTTGAGGTCTGAACCAAGAGTGGAGTTTGAGCTTCTCCTGTCTCTCAAAGATGAAAGCTTTAAGGACAGTTTTTCTGATGGTGACAGTTTTGATGGTCTATTAGGCTCTACATAGTAAGAGCACCATTTTCTCTGTATCTTTTAATCATTTTTTGGACTCTAGTGTTGTAAACTCCTGTTTTTCACTTATTTTCCTTTGACTTTCCCCTTCCCTATGCCAGTGGATGATCCTATATCTAATCCTCAGAAATATCTCCTGAAAATTGGAAATATAATAAGTAAAAGGTGGTCTTTTGCACAGTACTGTAATTAAGAGAGTGAGGTATTGAAACATGGGCCCACATACAGGCCTCTAAAGTTTAAAGGGTAAGTCATACAGTTTCATGGTTGTCTTATTGTACTACGCTTTAACTTTGGACAAACAGCAGTTTAAAGTCACTGAATTCCTGTACCGTGTTCATATGCTCTGTGGCAACCTGCTAATAAAAATAGAACTTTTTAGGAAATTTAGCTTTTTTCTGGGCAGATTATCTGTACCTTTCCCATCTTATCTGAAGGCCTTCTCTGAATCCCATTTCATTGTTTTATTGCCAACTCCCGTTTCATTTTAGCAGCCTCACCTGCCCCCCTCCTCCCCTTCTTTAGCCCTCTCTGTCCCAGTAACCCGTCACTGGTCCCCCTGACCTCCATGCTTCCAAATTGTTTCACCTCTTAATGAGAAAATGCTGTGTTGGTGGCTCAAGGCTTGGACTGGGGCCAAAGCAGGCCAGGGAAGGTAATGTGTGTTCTTGCTCGTCCTCATCGATCCTTCCTGATTGTCTGGCTCAGGCCCATCATGACAGGACAATTGTTTTTCATTACGACCAGCCAGAGAAGACCAGGGGTCAGAAACCCCGCATGACCCCACAGTGTCATGTGTTGACTATACCACTGTGCCACCACACAGGTGAGTGAGTGGACCACACTGTTACTTGTAGAGGGCAGTACAGATTTTTACATGGGTTGAAGGAGAGTAGCACGAAATCATGATGAGGTTTTACTGGAGTCTATGTATCAAGTTCATACACATTTAGTCCTAGAAGTATAAATCTGACTTTACAGTGATTCAGTCACTGGTTGATTATTTTCTGATTATTTAAGAAATTAATCAAGACATCATGAAAAAAATGTTTCATCATGATTTGATTAATTTTGGTTCAGAATTCTTAAATTAAATTATTTAAACTTTAATTTAAGCAAAAATGTTGATGGAACAGCTAGTTACATTGTAGTAGAAATAGGATCTCCTTTCAAAGCTAGGGTTGATCAATGGGATACCCCAATTTCTACATTAGTACTGAGAGAATGCACAGAACATTGTTGTCTGAATGCTTTAAGATAGGATGACGTTAGTAGTCGTTCACAGTTTGTTTTGAAAACATCCACTCAGGACACCCAGCATTACAAAATGTGTAATTGCACATTGTGTGCAATTACATATCTCCACCAGAGAGGTCTCCAAATCCCCAAAACATACATAGTGTAGCTTTACAAATAAAACCCCAGAGATTTAAGTGATATGAGAAGAAAATGAGATTAAAATCTGTTCTGCCAGCACTAACATCAATAATATTAGTTTTCAGGGTATAAAAAACAGATAAAAGGTAACACTGGGTGACTTAGACAGCTGATGTTAGCTGGTGTTAACATTAACGCTAGCTGTTGCCACATAGAATTTCATTTTAACTTAACAAAGGTCCCCTAACCACATCCTTGTGTGACATTTTTATCACAGAGTGATGACACATTTAGAGTAACAATAACAGCAACGCTTTGAAGCAAGATTTTTGCTCTTCTTTCCATCCAGAGTCCAATTAGCCATTAAACTGCTGCGTTTTGCTCTCGTCCCATCTCCTCTGCGGTTCAATGCTGTCCTCCATAGGGGGCTGCTGCTTACAGATGAAGCGAATCTATGAGGCAGGCGATCTGCTGTAGCAGCCATTCTGTTACTGCATGTCTTTGCTTTTATCTGATCAATAAACAGGACATCGTCTCCGTTCTCTCTCTCTCTCTCTCTCTCTCTCTCTCTCCTCTCCCTCTCTCGGTCTCGATTTTGTGAAGCAGAGATAGGCTTTCAGTGTGAGACATGTTCCTTATTCTGTTTCCCTGTCTCTCTCTCTCTCTCCCTCCTCATCCCCACCTCTCTCTCCCCTTCGATTGGACACATGCTTTATCGGTTTATTAGCCGGCCTGTCTGTGTGAGACTGCTGGGGAATGAAGTACATTTCCAGTGCAGAGTGTGTATTGAATGAGCGTGGGTGCTTTTTTTTCTCTTTTCCTTAATGTTAAATTCTGTCACTGAATATGTATAAAACAGGCTTACCAGTCAGTGGCCCCCATTTCTCCCTACCTTTTCTTTGTTAGATCCATTTTTGCTTTTCTTTCTGAACACAACAAGAGGCCAGGCTTTCCCCCAGAAGCCATCTTACCTGAACTGTTCACATTTCCTGATTCAGAAGCCCAGATCTTCCAAATCCGAGGCAAGTTGGCACAAGCAAACATGTCTTTTGGTTTTCTCTAAATATTTGTGGAAATATTTGAGTGAGATGTATCATTTTTACAGCAGTAATGTCCACGTTTAAACGTACAGTTTGTGAAAAATTCAGAAAAGAGACTGTGTCACAAAGTAAAGCAGCAAATATCAGCATGATGATGAAGTTCTTTAAATAAGTTAGTGTCAGTAGACCGTTTTCATTTCTGAAAAAAATTCATTGTTTTGAATATATATGAAGAAAATCATCTGCTTTCATTGTTCAACACCATGTTAAAACCAGTGAGTCTATACAGCAGGGTTCTCCAGTCAAGTCTTGGAGGACCAGTGTCCAGCACAGTTTAGTGATTTCCTTGTTCAAACAAATCTGATTTAACTGATTGGAAAAAAAGCTTAGCAGTCCGTAAATATAACAGATAGAGAAAAACATGATTATTGCAATATAACAAATGCAAGATGAGTGTAAATACACCTCAATATGTTGTTATATTTTAGCTCTGACATAATCTGTGAAACTGAAAGTAAATAGTTACTCTGCAGTAACTGTAGACAGTTAACTTTTTTCAGTCAGAGACAGAAAAAGAGAAGAGCAGCTTCATTTCTTGCCACTGCTTCCTGAGCGTGCTTTAGCCAAAACCTGCAAAGTTGTTTTTTTCCAGAAACAATACCTTTCGACAGAGGCGAGATGGAGATGTGACGATCAGGCTGAATCATCCAAAAAGCGACCAAACACCCGCATAATGTACACATGAGCCATAACTAACTTTGTCAAGAGGACAAGCCTGTGGCTGCTTGTTATTATTGTTAGTGTTATTGTAAAATTGTTATTATTTTAAGTTAAATGCTTAAGGTATTACATTTTGCAACTGTCAAGTAAACTGAATTGCTGAAACTTCATTTATATTAACTATTTTTTTTTTCACTTTGCACTTAAACATTTCTGTGAAGAAATTTTATTCAGCTCGCTTAAGCTAAAGAGAACATTTATGGACAAAATGCACTTAAAGCTGCACTATGTAGGCTTTGAGGATTTGGAGACCTCTCTGGTGGAAATGTATAATTGCTCATAACATGCAGGAGATCATATTGTAACGTGACTTGTGCTTTGGAGCCCTTCTCCAAGTGGATGGATCTGATGATTGTGAGTGCACTGAATATTAAAAATGCAAAAGTGAGAAAAGCTGTGTCAATTTTATGTAGTCAGTGAAACCCATTTGGCACAGAGCACATGTTCAGATCAAAGACGCAGTTAAAGATGATATTTAACACTTAACGTTGTCACCTACGGCTTTGTGAATTATAAAAATGGCTGCCACAGAATTAAGTGGAGAGCATGTCTTTTTCAGTCATGGAGAAAGTTAAAAGGAAGAAAAATGAAAAGCGAGAGGAGGGGAGCGAGGGTGGGGGAAGGGAGAGGAATGGGATGGAATTAGACAGGTTTGAGGAACAAAGGGAGAGTGACATACAGTGTGGGATAAGGGAAGATATTTGAAATCAGAAAGAGAGAGAGAGAGAGGGTATGTTTGATGGGCATCTGACCAGGAGACAGGGGGTACCTCCCCTTGCTTGTGGCTCTTAGCTGCAGACTGACCTTTGACCTTGCATTACACACAGCAGCCTCTCTAACCGTATTAGAACATTTACTGAGCCTCAGGACACAAGTTCAATGGCTTTGCGCATGTTTGAATATGTGTATGTGTGTGAGCGAAACATGCTGTATCTACTCAAGACCTTAAATCTTTAATAACGAGAACTGGAGATTAAAATGGATACAAGAACATACTGTATGGAGCTTAAGAGAACTGTTGACTTTATGACAACTATGACACTATGATATTTCTATTTCCGCAGGAAAAACTTATTCATGTACCAAGTATTAAAAAGTAGGTCTATATGCATTTATGCCTTTGAGAGTGCGCCACCGCATAACTATGAGCTTCAGCAGCCCATGTTGATAGAAAGAACAGTAGCAAAGAGGCCTGGACTGCTCAGTGCGGCCACTGGTTTGTATAGAGTAAATGGGATTAGCTGCAGATGCTATATTCAGCAGTTATCTCAATGGATGGGGGCCTGCTTCAGTGGCCTAGCGCTAACGCTGTCAGGAATTAGTATAAAACCCCCAGCTGTATTTATCTGACCCCTTTTACACAGTCCAGAGTCAACAGTGATACACATCAGACTTAAGCCGTCCTCTCTTTCTTCCTTTTTTACATTTTTCCCTCTCTTTCACTTTCTCTTCCCTCGTCACATTTAATCCATGGCCAGGATACAGCAGCAAGCCCCAATCCTTTATGACACACACACACACACATATACAGACTGGCCCCATTGTGAGGGTCTTAGTGGGACTCCTCAACTTTTAATAACACCGGCTTAATAACTCCCACAGATCTCTCTGGTCACTGCTGCACTTTCCACCCAACTCTAAATTATAACCTCCCTCGCTCTCTCTTCCTCATCCCCTTACACTCCCTCTCTTTCTTCCTTTCCCCCTTTCACTACCTCCCCTTTATCTCTCTCTCTTTCTTCATGCTGCATTGGAGAAAAGCATGCATTACTGTCAGGGTGAATTTTGTGCTGGAGGCAGGCGTCGCCCGCTAATGCTAATTCATGCAAGCAGCAGAGAAGGGCGTTAGCGCTGACGTTGTAATTAGCATTTTAGCATCCTCGCTATTTTTATTCCTCATATCTCCTTTGAGTGCGTCACCTGGTGTCTATGTTCAGAGTAAGGCCAGCTGTAGCACCAGCAGAGGGCACTGGCATGTATTGAGAGAGATGCCTTTAAAACACTGTAAGATATTATCTGATCACTCAGTTTTCTATACTTTGTCACACAGATAATTGAGTCTGTCATATATATTTTAGTGCGCTCAGCTCATTTAGGCTACCCTGCCATGATTGTGACAGGATTATATTTAGAGTGAATGGGCTGTTCCTGGTGCTCATGAATGACACTGTTGATAGACACGCACAGAAGCTGTCTGGCTAGACCCGATAAGACAAAAACAGCTCAATGAAGCTGTCTATTCCTGATGCCACCCATCAGGAATATGTACCTATTAGACATAGATCATTAGCTCCTATTTCACTACAGGGGAGTGAATAGAGCGGGAAATGTCCATTTCTGCAGTCACAGTGTTCAGATTTTTGCAAAAGGTTAGCTATTTAAAGGGATCGTGTCAAGAAAAAAAAGGTGAGCCTGTAGAAAATCTTCCTGTTGTGAAATCTTGACTCAAAAAAAAAAATGCAAATGTTACTTTTAAATATTACTTTTACAGTAGCACCACTGTATTTAAAAATGAGGAAACCCAGTCTTGTGATGATGTATCTTAAAGGTGTAAGTAAGATTTTGAAAGTGCTTTTGGGTGGATATTAAGGCGAAGGCAGATTTTTTGGCGAATTCTTCAACACCCAACTGAGATTAGTGCTATGTCAACAATGTTAGCGAACATTACGGATTAATCTTTTATGCATTTTCTAGTCCTAAATAAGTGGCTAGTCAGGATATGAGTGCCATGTGGATTCTTGATGATTGTAGGATGTATTTACATAAGGTATGTTGGGCATTGTAGTGCAATTACACAGATGGAGGAAACATGCAAAAAATGGTACAAAGGAGTGAATTCTGTCAAACAGAATTGATGAGGCTAAGTAGTGCAAAGCTGTGGTGTAAAATGTTGTGTAACACAATAAGTGACAAAGGCTAGTTTTGTATTGCCATGATATAATAACATAAATACCATAGTTACGCGTGCATGTAACATTACTGTAAAAGGAATAATAATTTTGTAAAAAAATGTGCTATTATGTCAACGGCATAGGTTGGCTCTTTCTTCACAGACTCAGCCCCATTACTCTCATCACCTGATTCCTTTTCATTTTCATTTTTGGACCAGTTAAAAAGAATTCCTCACAAGCTACATTTCAGCTTGTTAACACCAGTGAGATCATCAAATAACTGGCAACACCTGCGCTGTTTGCTACTGCACATGTGTGCTGATGATGAGGACATACAAGCCCCCTCTTCTTTGCACACATATAGTTAGTTAGCACACATCTATTTTAATAATAATGTGTCTACATATCTACATGTGTATGCTAGCCTGCTAATGGTCTCTTTGCCTGACCTACAAGGATACATGCAAATGTTTTTTTTTTAATTATAGAAAATACACATTCAAAATGTAACTGTACTTTCTTTTCTCTTTTTTGGCAAAGTGTAGTAACATTTGATGGGCTTACACAGATCACCACACATATAAACACTGTAAACGTTCATACAGTCCATATATTGAAACTCCAGTTCAAAATTCATCATGGTTGCGATGTCACAACCACAAACACCAATTCATAATGTGATAAAGAGTGTTGTTTCTGCAGACAGTCTGGAGTGGAAATATAGTAGACATTGTGCTGTCAGAAAGATCTTTCCAAAGGTAACAGACATCAAATTTGTGCTCTTTGGCAGCCAGTCAGAACAAAGGTCTTTTAGAGATAACAGACACACACACACACACACACACACACACACACACATAGATGAAGTAGAAGGTGCTAATACATCAGTGTACACATTTTCACCTGAGCTTGAGGTGCAGTGGTTTTTTTCTAACACCTGCTCATTCAGCAGTTGAATAAACATTGCTATGCCTTCCCAAGACAGGAGTAGACTAATCATATTTACCTATTCATATCACTGTGGCCATGTAGTGGCATTAGTGTTAACAAACTGTTAAATGAGTCTGAAGAGTCCAGTCTTTCTTTGTTCTTTCACAGCTTGTTTCAGCCTACATGCAGGCGGCCCCAGCTTTGTCTCTGTGTTGTACTTTTCCCTTTCTGTCTCTTTGGCCTACTTAGAAGCAGTGTAAGTAGCACACAACCACACACCCCCCCCACACACACACAACCCACACACCCCCTACCCCTACCACGTGTGTGTGGAGGGGTTGAATAATTGACTGAGTGCGCCGGTTGGTAATATCCTTGTGGACAATGGCGCCTGCCTGCTGTCGGTAATGACGCTCATTATTCCCGTGCTCAGGGACGGAGGGGCTTGAGAGGGAGCGAGGGTACGTCTTGGTGGCAGAGAAAAAGAAAGGCAGTCCGGACTGTGTCTTCCCTGCTTTTACTATCGCTGAAAAATTACTGCCCGCCACCCGCCTCCTCCAAGGACGAGCAGTATCGTCTGCAGTCGAGTTTGGATTCAGCTGACAGGAGAGATCCCTATTATCAGACTGGATGTGTGTTTAAGAAAGAGAGACAGAGAGAGGCTGTGTGTGTGTGTGTGTGTGTGTGTGTGTGTGAGTGTGAGAGTATGTCAGTACTATAAGTCATGGGGCTGCAGACCCTCTACTGATTCTTAGAGCAGAGAAAGCCAACATATAGCTCCCGGGTCATGGATGTGTGTGTATATATATATATATATATATATATATATATATATTATAGAGAAAAAAAACTTAAATTGATATAGAACCTTTACGTTATGTGTTTTATTTTTAAATTTTATTTTATTTTAAGAGCTGCTTTGTGCTTCACAGTACTTCACAAAATTCGTTCTTTAAAGAGTCACTGAAAGGTTCTTTAGCATAGTACAGGCTAAAAATATATAATATAATGGAAATGAAAACGCAGACTTACTTTGCTCCGCTTTGAGTTTTAGCTCAGCTATAGCTACTTTTCTTGCATCTCTGGCAGGAAACATTTCCGCAACAGTAAAAAAAAAAGCTGCTTTACTTTGCGGAAAAGGATGATTATTTTATTTTCATCCAAAAATCTAATTCTGCTTCGGAGCCACAGCAAGGCAGAAAAAGAGCTGTGTGAGGCTCTGCTGGCTCCTGTTCTAAGCATCTCTCCAGAGAATGCTTTACGGTTCCCTTTTGGCACCCTTATTTTTATGCGTACAGTCTTAACAAGAGTGTACTAAAGTAAAGGATAAGGGATTAAAAGTAGTAGCAATATGGTAACTACTCTGTGTATTTATTGTGCATGTACAACATAAATGTTATGTACAAGAATATAAAAAAGCAAAAAAGCATCTAAGGCAACTAGAAGTCACAATGCTGTTGGCAGTACAGTGCAAAGAGATGAGCATGTTTTCTTTGTCAGGGTGCAATATTAAAGATGACAGGTTTATGTAGAGACATATTCGCAACACAATTTTTTACAGTACTAGCGGAGGAACATCATGATCGACCAGGGTACGGATAGTCCTGGGATTGGATTTGTAACCATAGTGTGCTGTACTGTACTGCCGGGTGGAAAATAGCATTAGTATGCTTGTTCTTGCATAATTGAAAAGTAACAGAGCTGGAAAAAGAAGGCAAAGTTGCCCCTAAACTTTTAGGATCAGTGTATGTACATGTGGGATGCAGAGATACAGACTCCTCTCTGGAGGATAACCCAGCCAGGCATAACTCGCACTACTGCGAATACAGAGCAGCCTAGATGCACAGCGATTAGCATCTCACTCACCTCTCTCTCTGGCTCAGAAAGCCTGAGCAGGGAGTGTAGGTAGGGAAACTAAGAAAGAACGACAGGAGAAGTTGGATTTCCTGTGGACAAATCATTGTTCAGTGCTTGGGCCGCCTGTCAAGCTTATTATTTATTTATTTACTTTCAATATCTAGAGATCTGAGCAATGTTCTCATCTCTCATAACCCTCTCCTCAGCCTCCATCATTTAGCTCCAGTGAAATTCTATCATAGCCTACCACAGTGCTTACTTCAAGCCTCCTCTTTTCACTCTCTCTGTCTCTCTCTCTCTCTCTCTCTCTCTCTCTCTCTCTCTCTCTCTCCATGTCTTTCTCCTTTAATTTTCTTTTCTTATATTTCCCCACTCCAATGCCGAGCTCTTCTCTTTGTTCTTGGAGATGGGAACAAGAAAGAGCAAACAGAGTCAGGAAAAAAGTAAAGCTGAAGAAGCAGAGTTTGTAGATATAGCAACTGCTGGATGGAGCAAAAAGAAATGAGAGGGAAGAGGTAAAGAGAGGATATGAGCGAGAGTGAGAGGGAGAAAGGGAGACAGATGTGGGGAAGTGATGTTCTTGCTGCAGTCAAAGCCAAGCTCTTACCGTCTACTCTGCATGTTTGTGGTAGATCATGTTCATGTTGAAGTGGCTCTGCGAGAACAGCACCACACCAAGTTTCTGCAACCCATATGTTTTTGTTTGTGCGTGGAGTTTGCGGAATAGAATGGCTGTGGTTTGCAGAAAAATGGAAACTCCTTTTGCTGATCACACGCGCACATGTCTCTACACTCACGGAGCAGATAGGTTGAAGGAGGCTCACTTGCTTGAGGAGCAGAAGAGCCTAGCTAGATCTCAGTTATGAAGGTTTGAGCTGACACACAACAAAATATACCGTCACTCAGCCTCAGCGGTGGAGCAGCAGTCTCTGGGAGGGAAAACATGGCGTAAGGTGAAGCTTACGCACCGGGGTCTACAGGTTTAGACAAATGGATTTGGGTTTGATTTAAAGGTGTAGAGCAGCACTTGACATTTTGATGTTTCAGAAGGCTCATGTGTAAGGAATGGATGTCAATCACCATAAGAGAACGCTACCTATCCGAATGCATAGTGCCAACTGTAAAGTGTGGTGAGGGATGAATAATAGTCTGGGTCTATTTTTCCTGGTTTGGACTTAATAGTTCCAGTGAAGGGAAATGTAAAGGGCAGAAACATACTCAGTTTGTAAACACAAATGACAGTACCTGACCAATGAATTGCAAAAACACACAGTCCAGCTGTACTAATTCAACATGCACTCCTACATTACTGTGGTTAAAACAAGAGGGGATAGGCAAGAACAATCTGGGTGAAACAGTTCTGCGAGAGACCCAACATCAGTGCTGACCTCGCTAAAGCTCTTGTGGCTGAATGGAAGCAAACACCAGCAGTGATGTTCCAACATTTAATGGAACTCTTCCCAGTATATGCTACATATTAAAGCTTATGCATTTCAGATGAGATGTTTAACAAGCACTTAAGTCCTGACAGTAATGTTTGGGTGCAGGTGAACGTACATTCATATATGCAGTGTTCACATATACAGCATGTGGATAATAATATCGTTTTTGATTACATGCATATACTTATACACTCACCATCGACTTTCTTAGCGACATTTGCCTTGTACTTCTGTTTACTGGCCATGTTATAAAGTTTCCATACGAAAGTAAACTATAAAAGGTGAATGTGGACAATTTCTGACCCCATGATTACTGTTAACCTGTCGATTGGGCTCAAATTTTACTTTCCTGTTCTCGTAGCCTGTATCCCCCTTCTCTTTCTCCTTTTCTTTTATTCTATTTTCTCTCTAATACAGAGACTTTCTCTTTGGTCTTGGAAATAAAAAAACAACAAAAACAAAACCTAAGCCTACTTTACTTTTAGTGTAAGTCAATGGGCAACAGGCACAAAATGTAAAGGTTCCATAACAATTAAAGTTCCTAGAACCATACGTCCAAGCCAAGAGCCGTTCAAATACTTCTTTTTTTATATATATATATACACACACACACACACACACACCCACACAGACAGAAAGTAACTGAACTCTTTTTTGAATCAGGATTAAACAGATGAAGAATCCTGTCTTTCATAGATTAAGAAGCACTGCTTGATGAAAATATTCATTAAAGCAGCATTTAAACATAATTTTAGGTATTAGTCTTTGAAATTATAGCCAAGTTTGTTTTTTCTGTGGTTTATAGTCTCTAGTTTATAGTCTCTCTCTCTCTCTCTCTCTCTCTCTCTTTCTTTCTTTCTCTCAGTCTCTCTCTTTCTCTAATGTTTCCTCCCAGCCCTTAGACAAGCATGCATTTTACACAGAGCTGTCCAGTTGATGGATGTGGCCTGTGAGTGAGAGGAGCTTTGTGTCCTTCCTCTGGCTTCCTCGGCTGCTCACTTGCTCCCCGCAGTCCAGCTCAGTGCAGTGGACTGTGTGTGTGTGTGTGTGTGTGTGTTTGGTTGTGAGGCTCACTTTGTGCTAAATGGCATATGTATGTGTGTACGTAATGTGCCTGTCTGTATCTGTCTCAGTGCCTGTTTGAACACTGCTATGATGGCAGCTCATAGAAAAGAAGTCAAATCTATTCAAACTCAAGAGGCATGAAAAGGTCAGCCCTATCAAACAATGCAATGTTCAAACAGACAGAAGGGGCGGGAGGAAGAGGGAGAGAAATGAAAGCTGGAAGAAAATGAAAGCGTCTCTCTGAGCTTTCTGTTCGTTCTTCATTTGTAATTGCACAGTGGATTGGTGGTTCTTCTGAATAGTGTCTCCGCTGATGTCAAATGGATATCACAACTGTTTTATGTGCCAGAAGCTTTGAAGACTTTTTACAAGAGTCTTCATCCCAAATTTGTTATTTAATAAGTGGCTGCTCACCATGAACACAGTCTGCTGGGAGGGGTTTAGGCGATGTTCGCCAGGCCCTCTGTAGCTGGTAAAGGAACAGAGGGTAAGCAGTGTTTTAGTGGGATGGAATGCGATTGAGACGGGCAGTTGAAGTGGGTAGTCCTGAACTGAGTACAAGATAGACAGTGCCCATCAAAAGTTTGGGGACACCTGGTCTTGCGTTCCGATTTCCAAGTAATGTTTGCCTACATGGTCACTTTTCAGTTAAGTAAGAAAAAAAACACCTGCATGCTTTTATTAATGTAAAATAGTTAGATAATGGGGTTGAGTGATATATCATCTATACTGATATCCCATTATATTGACAGACAGTGATATTGCTTTTCAGGTGTTGCAATATATTCATCTATATATTTGATCAATGCAAAGCATTATATACATGACATAATGCCCATAAGATAGCAGAATCCCTGTTGCCCTGTTGACTTAAGCAGTTTAATTAATTAACATAAACACTATATATATATATATATATATATAATATAGTGTTTGTGTATAGTCCTTTAAAACCTCATGCTTTTATGCTTTTGTTACACATAGCAACATTAGTTTTTCATGTGTAAACTAAATGAAAAAATGTGTAAACAAAAGTTCAAATGGCACCTTTCTCATTCTTTGTCTACACCATGCATGTCTCAGTACGTTTGTGGGTTTGTGTGCAGCTAAGTCATTTGTATTTTTCTATAGGAGGGCACTAGAGTCAAACACACCAACCCGATAACACTGCTTTCAGATGGTCACAAATAGCCAGCTCATGCTGAGCCAATCCATCACACACACTGACTGGAAATAACAACCTTATCCCAACATTGCACGATGTTTCAGCAACACATCAGTATGTTTGGGGAGATGCTGTTGTTTCCGAAATTAGGTCAGTCGGTCTGCCGCACTCCCTTTGTCTTCCGCTAAGCTCGTTTACAATATCTTTTGATCCATCTAAAAGCTCAGATGCTAACACGTCAGAGTGACGCAAGCCATGTGAACACTGAACCGCTTCCATACCTCACAGCAGGGAGGGTGTCTACATAACAGTTAGAGAAGTAATAAGTGGCATCACATCTGCCTGGGCTGAAACAGTAGCACCTCTGCCTTTGAATTGGAGGCAAACTCTTAGCAAGAACTATTCTATATACACTACATTTCCAGAAGTATTCGCTCAGCTGCTTTCACACGCATATGAACTTGAGTGACATCTCATTTTTAATCCATTGGGTTTAATATAATGTCGGCCCACCCTTTGCATCTATAACAGCTTCAACATTCTTCCAGAAGCGCATTTGTGAGGTCAGACACTGGTGTTGGACGAGAAGGCCTGGCTCACAGTCTCCGCTCTAATTAATCCCAAAGGGGTTCTATCGGGTTGAGGTCAGGACTCTGTGCAGGCCAGTCAAGTTCTTCCACACCAAACGCGCTCATCCATGTCTTTATGGACCTTGCTTTCTGCACTGGTGCACAGTCATGTTGGAACAGGAAGGGGCCGTCCCCGAACTGTTCCCACAAAGTTGGGAGCATGAAATTGGTCTGCTGAAGCATTAAGAGTTCCTTTCACTGAAACTAAGTGGCTGAGCCCAACTCCTGAAAAACAACCCCACACCATAATCCCCCCTCCACCAAACTTTACACTTGGCACAATGTAGTCAGACAACTACTGTTCTCCTGGCAACCGCCAAACCCAGACTCGTTCATTGAATTGCCAGACGGAGAAGCGAGACTCATCACTCCAGTGAACATGTCTCCACTGCTCTAGAGTCCAGTGGCGGTGCTTTACACCACTGCATTCAACACTTTGTACTGCGCTTGGTGCTGTAAGGCTTGGATGCAGCTGCTCGGCCATGGAAAACGATTCTATAGCTCTCTATACTGTTCTTGAGCTAATCTGAAGGCCACATGAAGTTTGGAGGTCTGTAGTGATTGACACTGCAGATAGTTGGTGACTTCTGCAGACTATGTGCCTCAGCATCCGCTGACCCCTCTGTCATTTTACATGGCCTACCACTTCATGGCTGAGTTGCTGTCGTTTCCAATCGCTTCCACTTTGTTATAATACCACTGACAGTTTTTAGTAGACAATTTAGTAGTGAGGAAATTTCACAACTGGACTGCACAGGTGACGTCTGATCACGGTACCATGCTGGAATTCACTGAGCTCCTGAGAGTGACCCATTTTTTCACTAATGTTTGTAGAAGCAGTCTGCAGGCCTAGGTGCTTGGTTTTATACACCAGCAGTCATGAAAGTGAAAACACCTGAATTCAATGATTTAGATCGGTCAGTGAATACTTTTGGAAATATAGTGTAGTACCAAAAAGTGTTCTATTACTTGGTACAGTAGCAGCATTTGGTGCCATATGTAAGTCCACTTTTTCCTTGAAAGAACTATATAGATCAGGTTTTCTGTCATAGACAGTAACTACTTAAAAATACAAAGACCCATTTATGCATTGAAATGATGATTTGAGTTGTCATGGCTCTATATAACCACTATCTTTTCTAACAATTTAAGAAATGTGTAGTTACCACATTTGGTGGTCAGAGATGGATCAGACTAGCAGGTAAGAGCATAACCATTTAAATGAAAGATGGAGGACACACAAGGCTGGAAAGGCTGGAATTCCCCAAACATGACCCATCATGCACTCTAGGGGGGAATGTCTCACAAAGGATTTCTCAGTTAGCCTGATAGCTTAGGCCAAAAAAAAAACAAGCTTGTTCAATGAGAGAAGAGCTAAAAACATTCCTACTGGACAGTCATCAACATTATCCAGCTTACCGAGAAATCCTGCTTTGTGAAATAACCCTTACATTGATGAAACCTTCAAAATCAAGCTTGTTGAACAGTATTGTAATGAGGAAAAGAGTAAACAAAAGTAAAACAGAAACTCAGTAAGTGTTGATGTGTTTTTTTATGTTGGCAAGTAATAACAAATATCACCTGGCCACACTGGGGGTACATTTAATTAAATGCGTTAAATGGAATCTGAACAAAGTTTTTCCAGATACACACATGAAGCACATGTTAATTCAAGGTGTAAACAGGTTAAATGTGGTCAAGACCGTCTCTGACATCCAAACATTACCTAATCACCATAACTGCATGTTAATGCAAGTTGTAAACAAGCCCTCAAGTACATTTACACCTACCTTTTTATATACATAAGCCCAGTACAGATATAATCCTCATACTTAATATGCATGAAATGCCCAGATGTAAATGGGGTCTTTTCTTTAAGTATCACGTTGTTGTATTTTCAGTACATCGCTCCCCCCAGATCATTAGTCTCTTGCACTCTTTCTCTTTATTTCTGTCTCTCTTTCTCACATGCACCCCTCCTCACCTGTCTGAGTGAAAGTGGGTTAGTTGGTTAAGGTGGCCGTGGGGTGTCTGGTGCGTCTACAGGGAGACTGGGATGGATGCTATATCCAGCCTCTCATTATACACACTGTCTGTCAGAGATGGATTAGAGTCAGGGCATACCAAGCTGCACTATTAATCATTTTAATCATTACATATCGATCATCGAGGATAGGTGTGTGTGTTCGCATGTGTGCAGGGGGTTGTGGGAGCTCCTGTAGCCATTAGGAAAACATACGGACATGCACACAGTGGGATCTATTGGGGAAGAGAATTCACTCCGGGACTTTTCAAACACCTTATCTCCTTTTCCTCAAGCCAGCAGCCGTGCCTAGACCTTTCAGTCACACGCGCACATGAATATTCCGTATAAAGTGGGCAGTACTGTATTTATACTCTAGCTAGCAGATTCTGTAATTAATCGTGGCCGTTGACATGGAGCAGAGTCCGAGGGCATGTTTCCGATTTGTTTCCATAGTAACCTCGTCCCTTGGTGACAACTTGGCGACTGACACGGGTGTTAAGCGCTTCCCTGAAGGTCGCAAGCCCACTGCTTTGTCACAGTCACAAAAGAATAAAGAGATGTTTCCATCCATCCGCCCTCCATTCATCCCATTCATCCATCTGTTCATCCATATCTTTCCAAGCCTGTGCATGACTTTATATAAGAGCTCAAAGAAAAGTGGACAGTACTGCGACCATCTTCTATTTACTTTGTTTCAGAGAGTGCGAGAGAGTGAGAAAGAGAGAGAGAAAGAGTGAATGATAATGTGTCATTCACATTTTTAATACAAGTACTGTTTAGTGTTGAAAATTCTTCAGTGCATCTTGAAGCACCTCCTCTATATAGAGGTAACACTGATTAACAAAGGCATTGTTAAAGTTATTGTTATTGTTGTTACATCTTCATGTTGGCTGGAACTTTCTCTTTCTACACATATAGACTGAGAGGGTTCTGAAGGACATTTTCTGTGACCATAAGAACAAATATTCTTATGCCATAACAATGTGAAATAGTTTGTTGAAGTTCACCTACCATTTTATATACACAAGCCCAATACAGATATAATCCTAATACTTAAAATGCATGAAACAACCAGATGTAAATGGGGTCTTTGCTTTAAGTATCACGTTGTTATATTTTCATTACATTGCTCAACATTTTATGCCATAACAGAATGAGTTTATTGAAAAATCACTTTTACACAGTTTTACCCAGCCCCAATTGTTGTCTTTAGTTTTGTACTAAACATGTGCTGCTAATGTAGCTAACAAGTATTGGGAGCTTGTGATTTCTTAAACTGCATAACATACAGACAATGTTTATATAATGTATATACAATCCTATTTGACCTGCGAACTTATTTAAATTTTCTATTGATATTAGTCTGTTAATATTAGCCACACCCCCCACAACAACAATCTGACAGGTGTCCAGTTTAAGCAAATAGGTAGGTTTGAAAAGACAACATTTGGGGACATTTAAAGAGGTGTAACAGTTATCTGTAGCTATTGTAGCTTTCTGTTATTTGCAAGTGTAGCAATTATTCTCATGGTAATTGTGTCATGGTTTGCTCCTCCCACTACTCCATGTGCTTTTTCTGTTTACTTTCTGATCGTCCACGTGCCCCTTTGTTTTGATCTTCCACGTGTTTTCTTTGATATGGTTTCCTAGTCCGGCCCCTTGTTTTGTGACTCCGCCCCTGATTGTCGCCATCTTCGTTTTCCACTTGTCCCTCGTTATCCCTGTGTTTTATAAGCCCTGTGTTCACCCTTTGTTTTTCGCTGGTCTTTGTACTGTTTGATTGTTCTGTTTGATTGTGCTGGTTGTTTCATGTTTATGCTGTTTGGACTTCTGTATTAATTTTTCTCATGTCTGTCCCTCCTGATCTTCATGTCAGCTTTATGAACCTGGACCATTTTGACCATGACCCTGGATTTGCCCACAATAAAGGTCGCTTATCTCAGCACGTGCGTCCACCTCCTTGCTCCCCACTGTTAAATTGTGGGCTACTATTATGCTTTATTCTGTCATTATGTGATGACACAACTTTGTGAACACTTTGTGAATTTTGTGTGAGACTGGTATGAACAAAGTAATAATCAATATTTTGGAGAGCAGGTTCATTGTGTGATTTTGAGAGGGAAAATATAATCATTTATGCAAATTCAGCAGAGAAATGAAAAAGAGGGAAGAAAGCAAAAAGTTGAAGCTAACTTTATTTTTCAGTCAGAACAGAGTGCTGCTCAGGCTCAGCAGACTGTACATTATGCTGTTGTTAATTTTAGTAAAGTTAGCTTTGTTGGGATAATTACTGAAAAAAGTAATCCATTCAAGTAACTTATTACATTTCTTAAAATGTAATGGGATTGTGAGCCTTATTACATCCTGGAAAAAAGTAATCTCACTGTTCTTTACTTTACTTCTGTTTCATCCTGTACCAAATTATCTCTCCACGTTGGCAGACACTTCTGCTTCTTTCAAGCATTATTTCTTGAAGCAGGCAAAATGATCTATCAGTATAGTGAGATCATTTCACCAAATAAAATTAAGTGGCAAGTAAAAAAAAATCAAAATGAAGAATATTAGATAACAACTAGGTTCAACATGACCAAGACATTACTTTCTGCAGTGTAGACAGCTGTGTCAATAATTTAAATATGCTCATTTATGGAGCCCCATTTCTGTCTTTTGCTTAGAGCTAAATCCGCTCGTGTCTGGAGACAGAATATCCACATAAAATGTAAATACACCCAGGACGTATTTAAAACAGATTTAAATCTGATCACTCAAACCAGTAGAGGAGGTCGCATTTTAGCCAGATGTTACTGTAAATGCATCCATCTCTCCAAGCCACATTTACCAACCAAAACCCCACCAAATGCTCGGAAGGCGCCTCCCTCTGCTCTTCTGCTTATGGGAATAAAAACGCCCACTCTACTGCCACCTCTAAACAGCAGCATTGCTTCTTCTTTAATTTAGGCTCTTGACGTAAGTTTGTCCTTTCAGTTAATTCGGTAGCCTTCAGTGACCTGAGCTAGCTAAAATCGGGTCGGTTCACCTTTAACTCACCTTGTCGTTATTTGCCGTCTCACTACAATACGTTATGTTTTAATGCACATGTGACTATTACAGGAGGCTAATTATTCTAAATAGCCATCTTCTTGTAATGTTGATGTAAAGCTGTTGTCCTGAAATAACACCAAAAAAGATTTTTGAGGGGGCAATCATTTTTTACAGAACAGGAAAAACTAATAACATCAGCAATTGGTTTCATATATATATATATATATATATATATATATATATATATATATATATATATATATATGCATATTTGCATATATATATATATAAGCAGCTATCTTGAAGCTAAAATTTTGTCCACACTTTTGTCCATTTTTATAGATAATCATGGATCAAGGGGTGATTAGTTCTGTTCCTGGATGGAGTCTATCACATTTTTGGTTACTTGCCTGCTCAAGCACACCTACTATATCTGGTAAGATGAGTTGAATCAGATGTGTTTGAGCAGAAAAAAACACTAAGAGCATGCTGGACACAGGCCTTCCTGGACACCCTCCTGATGACTCCTGCTTTGTTTAATACAGTGTCAGAAACCACATAAAGCTGTATAAAATTACCTGATATAGTTTGATATAGTATGTAAACAAGTTTCAAAGCCTACTATCTACTCCCAAGACAGCACTGTCTCTTTATGGAAACAAAGCTGCAAAAAAAATGATGCATTTTGATTTCATTGTTTTTTGGGATGTCATAAAACCAATGCATTAATATCCATTTAAGTCTGCAGAAATGTAGCCCTGCCCATTTACACTAAAGTTATAAGGAGTGTTTCAGCCTGGACTACTTTTTGAGTGAGGCACAATACAGGACAGCCAATCAGAACTGAGGCAGTTAACATAGATCAGTCTCAAAGGCACAGTCACAAACAGCCTATTTAATTAGAAAGGATAAAGAGGGTTGGAAAATTGCAGTGCAAAAGCTAAGTATGACTGTTTTTGCTAGTGCACACTTCATAAGTGGAAAGGTAGGATATGGCCCTCTTAATATTGCAATCCAAAGCAAGTGTGGTGGGTACAAGCTTCCATTACTCCATTAGTTTCATTAGCCTTATAGCACCCATGCAGAACTAAATAACCAGACTTTTGTGTCTGTCCTGGCTGACTGAATACAATCAGGGTAAGAAAAAAAAACTGTGTAAACGTGTTTTATCACCAAACTGTCCCTTTATATTTTCACTGGACACTAAAATGTATATAAGCTGTGGTGTGATGGCACACTGAAAGGTGTAAAATCCCACAGCTAACACTCAGCGAGGAGCAGCAGTGCTGTGTTTACTGGTGTGCGGCACTGTTTATATTACATTATGTTAAGTGAATGGAGATTTCAGCCAGAGGAGTTCATTAGGAGATGTAAACAGGAACAGCAAAGCTATTTCTGTTGGCGAAAACAAACCTGTCCCCTCATATAGCTGATATTAAAAGCTCAGAAACAAACAAGGTCTCTCCTTCTCTCATTGAAACTTGCTACTGCCCTCTGTTGATAAAAGCTAATTCCAGTAATTTGCTGAATTAAAAGAGTTTGATGTAACATTCAAACATTGGTGAAGTTTCAGAATTACCCATTTACTGTCCATATTGAAGTTCAGCTACTAAAACATCTTTGAATTCATTCCTTTTGTGATGTCACAGAAACCCGCACATGTATATGTCCAGCTATTCCACCTACAGCAGTTTGGCCCCAGCCATTTACACTGAAGTTATAAAGAGTGTTCCAGCCTGGACTTCTTTTTGAATGGGGCACAAACCAAGGTAGCCAATCAGATCAAAAGTCATTTATATATTAATCTTAAAGCGACGGTAGGAGAGGATGGAAAATTGTCCTATAGAAATAAATTATAACTGTATATAACTGCAATAACTGGACCGCAGGTAAAAAAATAAATAACTGCAAGAATACAAGCTACAACAAAAACAAGAAAAATGTCAGACATGGTTGCTTTAAGCCACTGGAATGGAGGGGAGAGTATACATGTACTTAGATAGATCTTTATTGATTTTACTAAACTCTCTAACTTTTGTGTAACAGCTGGTGAGCAAAGGATGATCGGGTATTATATGGTCGGGAATAATATAATATGTTATGTGATATGCATTGTGTTGCTCTCCAGGCTTCCATCCCTTGATATGACAAGTCAAAGGAGCTGCAGTGGTTCTGTTATTCTTCAGTCCACACAGATTTCCAGGGCGTTCCATTATACATTTATAACCTTCATCCACGATATCATCCTCCCTGCTTCTACCCAGGTGACCTGTTGCCTGGTTGTTGTATTCTTTATAGTGTGTTCTGAGTTTGGTCTTTGTTATAGCAGCCCAGAGTCATGAATAAAGCAGCACAAACTCACTCTTTCTTTCGCTTCCCACTCCATTTACTGTTTCTCTCTCATACTAGACTAAATTGCACTCTCACTGGCGTGAGGAACAAGGACAAAAAATGGAAATGAACAATATGAGACTGAAAACAAAACCATCCTTAACTCTTCCAGAAAACCTCCAGAATCCTGAAACAGCTTGCTGTTTACTCCATCAGCAGAGCTGCAGTATTTGTGTGCTATTATTTTATGCACGTTGTGCAGTTGCTTGATTGCTGACTGTAAGTGACTGAGATGGCTGTAGCTATGTTTTAGCATCTTCATCCTTTTTGACTGCCGTCACAACACAATTCATGAATGAACTTGTTTAAGTATATGATAGTCAGATTGCAAGCCAGACTCCTGCCTATCATCAGAGAGTCTGATCCATTTCAGAGCTGGCTCTTGCCAAGAACCACCTGCAGTATTATTGGCAGGAATAAGTTATTTAGCTCGGTGGTTCCCAACCCTGGTCCTTGCGCCGCACATTTTAGTGTTTACTCTGTTCCCAACACACCTGATCCAACTAATACACTAATTAAGAAACCTTTCTTGAGTTGAAGTGGGTGTGATTTGGCAGGAAAACACAGAAATGCACAGGGCAGGGGGTCCTCCGGGACCAGGGCTGGAAACTACTAATTAAAGTGATATGCAAAATGATCAACACACTGTTGTGTGTGACATGTAGAAGCAGGCCATTTTCCAAGTAACACGTAAAGTCGAACCTAAAGCAAAAATCATATAAAGTCCTGTGACTGATCATAGAATGCTCATTCACACATCCAGGGGCAGACGCTGTGACGTTTAAAAATGTTTTAAATGTTTCTCTGGTGCGTTTACACCTGCTTTTTCATGTAGATATTCTGTGTCTGGACAGGGGCGGCTTTAGTGATTCTGGAGCTCAAGGCAAAAGGCAGGAATGAGGCCCCCGAGTGCACATTTTTAAATCACGCAGCTGTCTACACTACAAAGAATGATTTTTTTGGCAAGTGAAATCATCTTAAATCTACCTCTTTCATTATATCTAATAGTTTCCTCATTTTGAGACTGCTGTCATAATATAATATATTATATTATTGATTTTCAGACGTTTATTTACTTAAATGAAATGATCTCACTTTGTTATTGGTAGATCATTTAAAGATTCATTTTAAATTGCCCGTTTCCCTTTTTGCCCTTTTTGAAATGTAATACATCAGTTTCAGAATAATTATTTACAAAGAAACAATGAAGCTGAGATAAACTGTCAAATTGTCAAAATTTACAAACCATTGCTTTTTGCTTTTTTATTTCCATTTCAAATACTGTCCAAACTTTTGTTTTGTAATTATGCGTTACCTGATATCTATATTTTGGAGCAGATGGTAACTTCTGTGTCAAATGCCCTATCAGAAAAAAAGCTAAAAAATAATGTGAATGAACTCCTAAAGGTAGAATAGTGTCCTTCTAGTAGAATACAGTCCTTCTGTGAACTGTAAATACTTTAGCATGTTTAGCAAATGTTTTGCATGTTTATTCCAGGTTGCTGTTCTCTAGCAGTTATTCTCTGGGTTTATTCTACAAGAACTTTAATTGTGAATCTGGGGCTAGCCCACTAGCTCTCGGTTGATACATAGAACAGTCAGAGAGCTAGGAGCCAAGAGAGTACAGACCTGAGTCAGGGGCTGATGGTTGAGAGAGCAGGACGTAGCTTGGATTAGATCGAACTGTTAGAGCAAAATTGAGCTTATGTATAGCATGGCCGTGGCCAACTACAGCTCCTTAATAAAGCACTACAACTTGTGTGAAAAAAAACCCTGTCTTTTTCCATAGTGATGAGCTCCACAGTATTTGCATAAAGATATATAAAGTCAATAAAAGTAAATAAATTATATATATAATATGAAGATGCAAGGAGTAGAGGTCGTAAAGGTGGATGACTTCAAATATCTTGGGTCAACCATCCAGAGCAATGGAAAACTCAGAGCAGAGGAAAATCTCCCTCAGAGCTAAGGAAGAAAACTTGGGAGGAACCAAGGCTCACCAGGGGGGACTACCTACCTAACTACCTACAAATGATTATGCTACTAATATTAATAGCAGTAGTATTAGTAGTAGTAATCTATGTAATCTAGTAATCATAGACTAGGAGTCTATGAAAACTTCAATGTAGTTTTCCAGGCAGCTAGTCCAAGGCAGGTGGTGGTAGCTGAGGCGTGGGCAGCTGGTCTGAAGTGGGTAGCAGGAGGGCTCAACAGTCAGTCGTCCTTCAGTGTTCGGCCAGACATGTGGGCTTATGTTAAATAGTAGCAAAACAGAACTCATTTTCATTGCATCCAAATCCACCCTCACGAAAACTCCACCTCTCTCAGTCAGCTGCAGAAATCCTCATCCATGCTTTCACTTCCAGCCGTCTCGACTATTGTAACTCTCTTCTAGCGGGAATCAGCTCTTCCTCCACTCACAAACTTCAAATGGTTCAGAACTCTGCTGCCCGTCTCCTCACCCACACTCGCGCACATCATCACATTACCCCTGTTCTCCAGCGTCTTCATTGGCTTCCTGTGAAATATCGCATACAGTTCAAAATTCTTCTCCTCAGCTATAAAGCTCTTAACGGTCTTACCCCTTCTTACTTGTCTGATCTTCTTCCCTATAAACCCCCCCGCTCTCTCAGGTCATCTTCAGCTGGACTACTTACCGTCCCTCCATCTAACCTCCAAGGCTTTGGTGACAGAGCCTTCTCCAGATCTGCCCCTAGACTCTGGAACTCTCTTCCACTACTGGTCAGACAATCCAATTCACTCTCCATATTCAAGTCTAACCTGAAATCTTATTTTTTCGCACTTGCTCATAACCTCCCTAATGCTTTCAATGTCTGACCCTGTCATTATCCAGCATTTCTTATATAACTGGTCTGACCCACCACACTCATAACCTGCCCTCAATCAGTTATGCTCTTACATATGACCTCCCATATACTGCCTTGTCTTTTTGTTTGTAGTATTGTGCTCTTGTTGTCTGTGTTAGTGTGTTATTTATGTACTTTGAATTGTAAGCGTCTTTGGGTCCTTGATAAAGCGCTATATAAAAATAAAGAATTATTATTAATTATTATTATTATCCTGACAGTAGGGCATTACAATAGTCTAGCCTAGAACTAATAAAGGCATAATAAAAGTGTTTCTGCATCACGCAGGGACAGGGCATTTCTTATCTTGGCAATGTTGTGAAGATGTAAAAAAGCTGTCCCAGTGATGCTGCCTATGTGTTGATTGAATGATAAATCTAAATCAATTATGACACCAAGATTTTTTGCTGCTGAGCCAGGTGTAACTGGAAAGTCAGCAAGATTTAAAATTAAATCAGATCATTTATTTGTTGCCAATTTTGGACCCAGAAGGAGAACCTCTGTTTTGTTAGTGTTTAGTAGGAGGAAGTTACGCAACATCCAGCCTTTCACATCTTTTACATAATTCTCTATTTTCTTTAATCTGTATTTGTCATCAGGCTTGGCTTATATGTACAGCTGTGTATCGTCTGCATAACAATGAAAGTTTAATGCCATGGTTACTTGTAACTGTGCCTAACGATAACATGTATAGCATAAATAATAAAGGTCCTAAAATAGAGCCCTGCGGAATTCCAAATCTTACTTTTGAATAATTGGAAGATAAATTGTTTACCCTGACAAACTGATAACGTTCTGTTAAGTAGGATTGGAACCACGATAGGGCTGTCCCTGTGATTCCAACCATGTTTTCTAACCTTTCTAGGAGAATATTGTGGTCTATTGTATCGAAAGCTGCTCTGAGGTCAAGTAGCGCTAACAGGGATACGTATCCTTGATCAGCAGCAAGAAGATCATTAGTTATCTTAACTAGAGCCGTCTCAGTGCTGTGATGTGGCCTGAATCCAGATTGGAATTTTTCATATATATGGTTCTTATCTAGATATGAACTAAGTTGTTGGGCCACAGCTTTTTCTAAGATCTTTGATATAAATGGTAAGTTAGAAATAGGCATGTAATTTGATAATACGTTAACACCAAGATTTGGTTTCTTGATCAGAGGTTGGATAACTGCTAGTTTAAAAGCTTTGGGTACATGGCACAGGCTAAGGGACAAGTTTACTATGGTTAAAGAGGGTGTATAATAACTGGTAGTACTTCTTTGAGTAATTTTGAGGGAATTGCATCGAGTATGCAGGTTGTGCAATTTGCAGAGGAGATAATCTTCTCTAGTTCCAGCTGTGGGAGTGGGTAAAAAGTTTCCAGCCTTTTTTCTATAACTGTGTTTTGTTTTATATCAGCCAAGTCAGATGACAGCCAAGTTGGATTTAATACTGTGGGTTGAATTTGTTGTCTAATATTTTCAATTTTATTATTAAAGATGTCCATAAAAACTTCATTAGTGAGAGCTGCTGGAATGTGTGGTTCAGTACCTGCCTGATTTTTTGTGATTTGGGAAATCACACTAAACAGTAATCTAGGATTATATTTATTATTCTCGATCAGAGAGGCCAGATATGCTGAGCGAGCTTTAGTGAGAGCATTTCTATACTCTATAAGGCCGTCCTTCCAGGCAGAGTGGAACACTTCCAGCTTGGTTTGTCGCCATTTCCACTCTAGTTTCTGAACTAAAACAGTTTCTGTTTTAAGGTCCGGGTTTTATCATTGTACCATGGGGCGAGCTTTTTTTTGCCTTATTCTTTTTATTTTAAGTGGTCCCACATTTTCTAAAGCGGATTGAAAGGTATTTTCTAAATAATCCGTTAGTAAATCTAACTCCATTTGGTCTGATGGAGTAGAGACTGGGGTTGATAGTTCAGGAAGGTTTTCTATGAATTGTAGGGTGATAAAAGGTTTTATTCAGCGCTTTGTAGAATAGCGAGGGGACGTACATATATTACGGCTAAGACGTAGCTCATATGAAATTAGGTAATGGTCGGAGATTGCTGAGGTTTGCGGTAAGATATTAAGCTTGTCTATGTTAAGACCTAGTGTCAAAACTAAATCTAAAGTGTGACTACAGTAGTGTGTAGGCCCTGTTACATTTTGGGTAATACCAACAGAGTCTAGAACTGAAGTAAATGCCTTTTTTAGTGGGTCATCTACCTTCTCAAAGTGAATATTAAAATCCCCTACAACTATTACTTTGTCATTGCACACAGCCAGAGTCAGAGTAGGGCCCTGGTGGTCTGTAAATGTTAAATAATGAAAAGTTCTTTTTTGTGACTGGATTTGTAACGTGAATGGAAAGGACCTCAAAGGAAGTGATGATGGTGTCACATTGTTTCTGACTAATATCTAGTGTATTGTGGTAGATTACACATACTCCACCTCCCTTGCCTGATAATCTTGGCCTATGTACATAATTATAGCCTACAGCTTCATTTAAGGCTGAATATTCATCTGGTCTAATCCATGTTTCAGTGAGACAGAAAACGTCAAATTTATGATCACTTATAATTTCATTTACGATGACTGCTTTTGAGTTTAGTGATCTTAAATTGAGTGATCCAAACTTTAGATCTAGGGTGTTAGTGCTATCATCTGCATACTGATATATGTTGATTAGGTTGTTTAAACGGGCTGATTGAGTTTTTCTATGATTACATTTATTTTTAATTCAAAGCAAAGACACAGTCTCAATAAAGTTGAACCTGGGTGACACCACAAGGCAGTTCGCAGATGGTCAGTTTAGCCTGTCTGTCTGCAGCCTGGTCCCGGCTCTGGATTGTCAGCAGCTATTTACACTACTCTGCTGACTAACTAAAAGACTATGAGCTATGCTGCAAGAAAGTAAGGCAACACCCTCCCACGTGGGGTGGACACCATCCCTACCTATGAGACCAGGTTTGCCCTCGAAATTTAACCAATTATCTATAAAGCCCAGTTGATCTTCTGAACACCACTTGGACATTCAGCAGCTTAACGCTGAAAGCCTGCTGTAGTACTGTGCCACATTGGGATGGGGCCAGAGCAAATTACAGCATTGGACATCGTCTGGGCCTGTTTAATCACCTCTCTAATATTACCCTTAATTATCTCAGACTGCCACAGATGAATATCATTGGCCCCTACATGAATGACCGTCCTCGAATATCTCTTATTAGCTAACAGTCTAAGGTTGCCACTAATGTCCAGTGCTCTGGCTCCCGGTAAACAGCTAACTGTTACTGCTGGCACCCCTAAAGGAGTAGCTAATTTCATGTGTCAGACAGTTGAGTCTCCTATAACCTGGGCACTTTTAACAGGCTCCTCAGTGGGTGCTTTGCTGAGCGAGGCAAACCTGTTTGACAAGTGAATAGGAGGAGTGTGGTGTTTTGTTGGGCTAGCTTTGGCCTTAACGTTAGCATTACCCTTAGCTTTCTGGCTAGATCGCTGAGTCGTCACCCATTCACCCCACTGTGAGAGCTCTAACGCCGGAGTCGAGGGGGTGCTGACTCTCCCTAAGGTACCCAGAGCTGCTAGCAGTGAATGTTGCTGTCTGTCCCTTAATAACCCTCGGATGCGCACCTCTAGCTGGTCCACCTTCTCCACCAGAGAGCTAACTAGCTGGCACTTAACACAAACACAGCCACTATCATTATCGCTAGAGGTGGTACTTATTGCTTTTGGTTGATTTAGGAGCTTATAGCACAAAAACGTTGCAGTGACATGCTCGCAGTCGCCCGCAGTAATGTAATGTTTTAATGTTTTAAACCAGAACAGTAGAATAAAAGGAACATTATTAACATTTTGTTCTAACCAGCTTAGGGACTTGGACTTTATATTGGGCTTGGGAGGCACAAACAGAAATGTTAAAGCACTGGTTCTGCTCAGACTAAATGCGTTTACCTTGTATTCCGTTTCTGAGCCCTGCCTTCTCATGCTTGAAGAGTGTGGTGTAGATGGGGAATATGAAGCAGTCATGCAGAACCATCAACGTGCATGTATGTGTGTTTGTGAGAGAGAATAAGAGAGAGATGTGTGGATCACAGGTAGTGGGCTCAGAGGATCTAAACAGTGCTTTCCACCAAACATACACAGACAGACAGAAACACACGCCTACACATACCTGCACGTTTGCTCTGAGTTACAACCCCAGTGTTCAGTGATATATGGTAATGTTATTCCAATTCCATTACACACCCTAATCAGATCAGACAAAAAGGCAACCACTGCACAATGAGTAAGATGGCATTTCAAATCTAACTCACTGTGCTGGCATTATTATAAACTGCCCAAATGCAACAATCTATACACACACTGCACTGGTGCTGCTGCTGATTATTTATCATAGTGACTTTTTTCTGGTGCACCATTTACATGCACAAACCCACTTTCTGTTTAAATGATGTTTAATTCAAACAAACATCTGGGTGTGTATTTGGGTGAGAGAGAGAGTGACTGTTTCCTCAGGGCAATCAGAAGAAGCTACTGTTTCTTTCTTTCCTGTTTTCAGCTTCCATAAAGTTCTATACACATTGTTCAACTGTGTGTGTGTGTGCGTGTGAGAGAGAGAGAGAGAGAGAGAGAGAGAGAGAGAGAGAGAGAGAGAGAGAGAGTACCAGATGCTCAGAGATTGTTGAGGACAGTTAGCTAGCATTAACTGGCAACTCTGCACAATGCATTTGCCATACTGCTCACCATGATACTGTAGCGAGGGCTTGTAGTGAGGCCTTTAATTAACCCTTGTGTGGTGTTCATGTTTTTGTTACTCAGTGGTTTGGAGAGCCCAGTGCATTATTGTTTTTTTAGTCAATGCAGTCATAACAATTTTTGTTAAAAATACCAGATGTTAAAAATATTACAAGTGGACAAATGTTCTCCTTTAACAGCTGTAGCCAGTCAACAGCCTCACACACACACACACACACACACACACACACACACACACACACACACACACACACACACACACACACACACACACACACACTCTAACAGCAAGCCATGTAGGAAGACAACAGAGTGAAGGGACATAGCACCTCCACACTTTTATTCCCCACAGGTTCACTTTATTCCCAATGAGCAAAAGCCAAGGAATCTAGGATTGAAATAATAAAAAATGGCAGCATTTTTTTCTTTTGGCAGACATTGAAAATTTGTCCCACAGACCCCACCACCACACAGGATTTAATGGGTGGTCAAATGACACACTATATTGCCAAAAGTATTTGGTCGTCTGCCTTCACACGCGTATGAAATTGAGTGAGCTCCTATTGGGGCAGTCGTGGGCTGGAGGTTAGGGATCTGGCCCTGTGACCGGAAGGTTGCCGGTTCGGTCCCCAGGGCCGACAGTCCATGACTGAGGTGTCCTTGAGCAAGACACCTAACCCCCAACTGCTCCCCGGGTGCCGTGGATAGGGCTGCACACCATTCCGTGCAAGTGTGCTCACTGCCCCCTAGTATGTGTGTTCACTAGTGTGTATGTGGTGTTTCACTTCATGGATGGGTTAAATGCGGAGGTGGAATTTCCCCAGTTGTGGGATCAAAAAAGTATCACTTATTCTTAATCCATAGGCTTTAATATGATGTCGGCCCACCCTTTGCAGCTATAACAGCTTCAACTCTTCTGGGAAGGCTTTCTACAAGGTTTAGGAGTGTGTTTATGGGAATTTTTGACCATTCTCCCAGAAGCGCATTCGTGAGGTCAGACACTGATGTTGGGTGTGAAGGCCTGGCTCGCAGTCTCTGCTTTAATTCATCCCAAATGTGTTCTATCAGATTGAGATCAGGCCAGTCAAGTTCTTCCACACCAAACTCACTCATCCATTTATGGACCTTGCTTTGTGCACTGGTGCGCAGTCATGTTGGAACAGGAAGGGGTCATCCCCAAATTGTTTCCATAAAGTTGGGAGCATGAAATATTCCAAAACCCCTTGGTCTGCTGAAGCTTTGAGTTCCTTTCACTGGAACCAAGGGGCTGAGCCCAACTCCTGAAAACCAACACCACACCATAATCCAGTCTTAATTCATAATTCAATCTTAAGCCATCTATAAGCACAATGCTTGATCAAATTGCTCAAATACTGTACAGGAGGAATAGACAACAGATGACTTACAAAAGCAGATATTGTTTTATTCAGTGAAACTCAAAGTAAACAGAAATAACTACTAATTAGTGTAGTTAAAAAGGAATTATAACTATCCTTTAATATTCACATAGCTCATTGTTCTTATATTAACATTATATTATGTATGGCCACTGTGTCTGTGGAAATTTTAGCTGATTGAGCTTGGTGCTCTGTGAGTGCCAGTCAAGTTCTTCCATACCTAACTCACCCAGCCATGCCTTTATGGACCTTGCTCTGTGCACTGGGGCTCTGTCATGCTGAAACAGAAAAGAGTCTTCCCCAAACTGTTCCCATAACATAGAATTGTCCAAAAGGTCTTGGTCTGCTGATGCTTTAAGATTTTAAGCATCAGCAGATGTTTTTGCCAAACCCAGACTCGTCCATCAGACTGTCTTAGAAAAGCATGATTAGATACTCCACAGAATGTGTTTCCACTGCTCCAGAGACAGGTGGCTGTATGCTTTACACCACTCCATCCGATGCTTGGTGATGTAAGCCTTACATGAAGGTACTCGGCCATGGTAGCCCATACCATGAAGCTCCTGACACGCAGTTTTTGTGCTGATGTTAATTCCAGAGGCACTCCGTGATCCCGCACTGTCACTTTACATGGTCTGCCACTTTGTGGTTGCTGTGGTTTCTAAACACTTCCACATTCAATAAAAGCACTCACAGTTGATTGTGAAATATCTAGGAGGGAATAAATCTGGTGAAATGACTTGCAACAGTGCCATCCTATTACACTGCCATGCATTTCCATACAAGTATTACTTAAAGTAAAAACATTTCCTTTAATTTAGTAATTGTCCAGTTCCCCCTGCTAGCTAAGTCTCCCCCATTACACAATGCTAGCAAGACAGAAGTCTGAAAGGGTGAGAAGTTCAGTCCTCCATACCTTTGCAAGTTACTGGTAATGCAACATTTTTGGAAAACTCAATGAGCATGGAGGAGAACACTTACTCCCAATTCTGATCAGCTAACAGATGCCTGTGGTTAGCATCAAGCCGAGTGTTTGGGGCGGAGGGAAGATCATTCGGCCCACCCAGAGAAAGAGAGGCCAATAATGCGGTCTTGGACTCCTGACCACAGATCGCCAAGGATCAAACTCACTCTCCTGAGAATAGGCCGAACGCTTAGACCAGAGGCCTTCAACCTTTCAGATTTTAAATCCAGTTTCTGGTGCTGTATTTAGTAATCACTAGTACTTAACTAAACTGTTGATCTAATTAACCACTTAGTGTCGTATATAACCTACTGTGTATTACAAAATGCAGCTGGAAACTGGATCCAAGGTCCTGTTGAGACCTGTTGATTTGACAGTTGTGTTGAACATTTTGGGAAAATATCTAATTGCATTTTTTTATCAATATGGTGATACAGATGTGATTCATAGCACAGGGGTGCTTGGTTGCTTTTCTTTTTTGACTCATCTTCAGACAGGTTCTGCACTCTGTTATTAGTTTTTTTTTGTAATTCTCCACTTAAAACATAAGACAACATTGTTGATAATGAAAGCTATAATTAAAATTGCAGTTTTTGCAATTTAAAACTTGCACTGTTTCAAATTGCAATTTCAATGTAACAATTCATCTTTCAGCTCTGCTGAAGAGCCGCTGCATTTTGTATTAGGCATGCTCCTACTGTCCTTTGTACTTGGTGGGGCATTACTGATTGACAGTAATCTAATTAACGTATGTGTGTGTGCATGCGCAGTCTGTGTGTGTTCGTTTCTGTGTGTATTTGCAAATGTGTCTTCTTGCAAATCTGTGGTCATTTATGTGTATAAAGTCGTGAATATTTATTTAAAAGTCTGCATGTTTGTGCAAGAGCATGGTTAATTCCCTGGGTGTGTTTGTGTGGGTGTGTGTGCATGTGTATGTTTTCTTTAATTGAATCTGGCCCGTGGGAAGGCTGGGACGTTCAGCTGTGGGGGTCGTGAGCCCTCCTCAGCGTGTGGCTGGGTGACTGCTCTGGCAGTCGCTCACTGTCAAGTCAATATCACGGATAAATATTGCAAAGGCCTATTTTCCCAGCTCTATGAATAATTAATATGGCCATTTTGGCTCTAAATGTGCCTGTTGTTTGGCCAAGTATGTGTGAGAACACTCCTCTCCCTCTCTCTCTCTCTCTCTCTCTCTCCATCTGTGGAGGAGTGCTCTCATAAACTTCTCATTATGAACTGACCTGCTCTGCAGCGAGGAAGGAAGATCATAACTCTGCTGGAGTCTTTAAGTGGGCGCATCAGAATTCATACTGTGTGATCTGAGTCACAATTCATGATTTGATTTTGATTCAGGCTGCCAAGATCATAAATATTAGGCACTGAAAAGCATTTATTCATAAGCTTATTTGAAAGTCTGCTTGTAATGTTTTGTACATTGATGCAACATCTTTCTTGAGAATCTGGAAAATGACTAATAACTCATCCGTTCTTGAAGAATATCCGACTTCAAAGGCCTTGTGTTTGGTCATCATTTATCTTTTTATGTTCTCCCAAACAGAGCACACAACCCAGTGGCATAGCATCTAGATATGCAGAGTATGTGTACAGGCGTACATTTTGGGGGGCCCATGAATCGTCTCTGCTTCTCTTGTTATCAATATATAATTACTTCTGCTTATCAATATATAGTTGACCAGTTCCAAGCACAGCATTATTTTCTTAGTCTGCTTAGCAACTGTCAATGTTTCAGTTCTTTAGCAGCATGCCAGCATTTCCTGTGAATATAGCTTTAATTTCATATGGGCAAAAAAGTCCTGGAGGCACTTGTAAAAGACATTCGATATCCTGACAGTTTTTACCCTCTTCTAAGCCAAAAACACAAAAAGAACCTTTTGGATTGATCTGTGTAGTGAACTTCTCCATCCCATATGAAACTATATGAGTTGTTTCATTCATTGAGGTTTGCACAATTGTGATATGAGGTTTTGGTTTTTTTAGATTTTATTTCACGTGGTTGCCATGTTTACAGTCTGTACCCTCTTGACTTCTATTGTTTGTTATATATAAAAAAAAGATGTCTAGAAAATGGATGTGCTCCCCTTAAGCTGGTTCGGACTGGATCTCACTGTATGGAGTTGACTTGTGAATGAATCGCTAAATTAGACTTGTGATGAGTTCAAATGGAACTTCAGCATAATTGAGCTTACACACACCCAATGTATCTAGTTTGAATGTGATTCAATTTATTCACAAAGCTATGCTTGTCTTAGAATGCACAACACTGGACAATAAATCAATATAAGATCAATATGCTTTATCTTACTTTCTGCACGAGGTAATGGTTAAAAGGTATAAAATTGCTCAACATCCAAAGAGGTCTATGTTTTTACTTATGCACATGTAAGCAAGGTTTCCTACCAAAATTAACAGTTCAGGGTTGGCAATGCTTTCAGTAAGCTCAGGATAGAAGACCAAATTTGTGGATGGAATTTTTAAAAAGAGGCCCAAGGTGTGTCTCTATGTGCATTTGAGTGATTCACTGATACCCCGCAGTGGTAGAGTGACCTGTATTTGGGGTCAGATCTCTAGTTGCATATTTCACAGTCCGGCAGCCTTGAGGCTTTATTATAGACTTCAGCTCAGCCGCATTACCATATCTCTTCTTTTCCCTTCACTTAATTTGCAATGAAGATGGAGAAAAACTGCCCCTTGCTCTTCACTACTGTTCAGAAACAAAGGCTAGCTTAGGACAGAGTTCAGGACTTTTATGTCAATGAAGAATTGTTGTTTAACTCTCAAAGGAACTTAAAAATGAGCTTTCTCAGCCCAGCAGACCTCGGTACATGGAAAAGGTCTGGGGAGGTATTACTAACTAAAATGTGTGCTCTGAATTGAATTTTTTTTTTTTTTTTTACAAACTTATTTGTATAGGGTGCAGCTTTAGTGTGTCTCTTCATCAAAATAAAAAAGCATGCTGATAGCTAGTTAGCATCATGGGCCACAAAAGAAGATAATTAGCCCATTAGCATCATGGGGCACTAAAAGGACAGACACAATAAGAGTGATTCAAAAACGAAATCATTCAGCTAACAAACAGAAAAGGCTCTTCATTATCTACTCCTCTTGTTGACTTGAAAGTGTGTACTCAGACTGGTCGGCCTATGAAGTCTGTGGCAATACCACAAGAGTGGAGCTTATTACCCAAGCTATTTTGGGCCTTTGCTAACATTTACTGTTCTGTTTGGTGGGAAAAGTACATCCTTGTTGCTTGAGCTGAAGGCTAGTTAATGGTATCTATTCTGATTGACAGTGTATAGTTTCCATTCTTGTAATGTCCTGCTTTACAGATCGTGTTAACTCATAGCCAAGTCAAACATGAACCCATATACTGTCCAGGGCTCAAGCTGAAATAAAGCCTTTAGCAGATTGAAGATCTACTTATTTCTGGATTTTATTAAGTGTGATTCCACCGAGTATGGCCTTAGCCTCATCCCAAATGACTGGATCTAAAGAAGTAATGCCGCCTTCGAAAAGCTCATGCTGCTTTTCAAAGAAAGTCAGATATGGGAAGTGTGTGTAGCTTGATGACATATGGGCAAAGAATATGGCTGGATTTGAGAAGCTGATGTTCGTTTCACAGGTTAAAGAACAGACTGTAAGCATATACAAATGCAGCTTAGAGTCGACTCCTAAGTGGTGAGAATGAAATGGGTCAGGGAAGTCTAAGAGTTGACTTTTTTCTCAATTTCCTTTTAAAAATCCAGATCTAGCAAAATAATACAATGGTAATTGAGTTTATAATATACCATTAAGATTTATCAGTTGAATGACAAAGGATCCTCACGTATCAACTTCATTTATTCCCCAGGGACAGGAGATATCAGTTAAATTATACGGACCTATTAGATCTTAGCAAGGCAATTTGGAGAGCTAATTCTAGCTAAATTAACTGAGCTGATTTACAGGGGATAGCTAAACTGCAAGCTTGGCTGATTCTCCTCTGTCAGCTCCTTTGGGTGGGTAGATGTTTCAGCAGTGGGATTATTGTTTTATTATAAGCCAGATTTTATTACAATTGAATAATTTGCTTTCCATTTCAGCAAACATGAAATGCCGAAGTGGAATAGTACAAAGATTGCAAAAAAAAAAAAACAACAACAAAAAAAAACTAAACAGTAACAGAGGCAGAATATCTCACATATGGTATGTAGGTGAGGCCAAACTTGAGCCAGGTCAAAAGCTGTGCATTCTTGATTCCCAAATTCTTGAAGCCGAAGCCTTGACTCCTTTTGTATCTGGAAGCTTGCTGTGCCACAAAGGAAATTGGACTGATCAAAGCATTTTAACAGACTAAAAAGTCAGTTCACTCTGACATCACGTGCTGTTCCACTTTTACTAGTATGAGGTTTTAACTTTCTAAGTTGTCTGGAATGCACCATCTCTCTTTATCTCTCTCTGTGCCCTTGAGTTATGAGTGACCCTGGTATCTGTATGGTGTGTAATTGACAGGGTGTTGCCATGGCGATGGCGAAGCATGGGTCAGAGAGGCTGCCCAGTCAGGCAGTGTTCAGGGTCTGACCTGGGCTACCATGCCAAAAGAGCTTGGCATGGAAATAAATGACTTCCATGGCACTGACAGCAGCCACTGTCCGCAAAGCCAGGCGTGACCTTGAGGGAAGCAAAGTTAGAGAGTGGCAGAGAGAGAGAGAATGAGAGAGAGAGAGAGAGAGAGAGAGAGAGAGAGAGAGAGAGAGAGAGAGAGATAGAAAGAGAAATGAGTTAGTAGCGGTCAGACATGTACTTGACAGAACCATCTATTCCCTGAGAAAAGAGATGAAGTCGAAGAATGAGGCAGATAAAGAGCGTCAGAGAGAGACAGAAGGATGGCGTGAGGTGTAGAGAAGAGAGCTAAATGGTGCTCTGTCAGTGTCCGTGTCTGCAGAGTGTAGATGATGTTTCTTGGGGCAGTGTAGTGATTCATCAGGTGAACAGGGAACATGAGCAAATTTTGCTGTGGCTCCAGCTTCATACTGTGTGACTGTGTGATTACATGTGCACCCTCTCCTCCCACGTCTCTCAGTGTGCTTGTGTGACTGAATATTTTTGAGTGCGGGTCTACGTCTGAGGATGTGGATATAATAGTTTACACTTCTGCACGTTAGCCTGCTGATTAACACATGGTTGTTGAATTAGCTTAGTACATGCTATATTTTGACAGTACATGGTTGTAAGTTAGCTTAGTACATGGTTAATATTTTGCTGGCAGAGGCTTATTAATACACTTGCTGTTACATTGTTGGCAATTTAGCTTACATGGTTAGTATTTATATGGAGAGTGCATGGCTTGTATTTTGCTATTATATGGTTCTGAGTTAGCTTGCTAGTGTTAGAGAATGTAGTGGCGAGGAGAACTGCCACTCACTAATGTTTTCCAGGTTTGTCTAAGGCAGAGCGAGTCCAAATAAATGGCTTAATATAAAGCATTTGAGGAAAATCATAGTTTGTAAATGCTTATTTTATTTTTTCACACTTTATTTGGATGGTCTCCTATAGATGCTCTACAGTTACTTAAATCATTAACAATATGAATCAACATTATGGTTAGGGTTAGGTGAGGAGTAGGTGTAGGTTTTGCCCTGAGGTTAAGGTTAGGATTAGGTTTAAGCTTAAGGACAGGTTTGACAATCTTCCACACTCAACTTTTAGTTCAGTTGCATAACAGATATTTAGTTGAACGTTACTTGTGTTGTTTCTGTTATATTTTTGAGCACTTTTGTACTCCAGTTATGGGACTTTATAATGGTGCCATACGTACATTCATGACATCAGCTAGAACTCACTAAACAATCAGCACTCAGTAGCAGTAATGTTAGCATGCTACCGACCAAAACCTGGGTGCTAACACAAAAGGAAATACCCTCATAGGTTTTCTTTGCTTTTTTTAGTGAAATACATTCTTCTACTTAGGTAGAAGGTACTGGACAAATGGCAAAAAATTCATTTAACTTTGTTTTTAGCTATTTAGCTCATTTCACCCCATTCATTTAAAATTAGTTTGCTGGCACCTTCTGGCATTTTGCAGTCATGTTTTTGATATAATGGGAGAAATAAGAAGTGACTCCTCTTTAATGGCTCTGTTAGTGTTTCGGTTGGCAAATTAGTTTATATATTTTGTTTTTACTAGTTTGGTGATGTTACATGGTGATGTTACATGGTTTCCTAGCCCAAGTTATCTCACCAATGATTGGTTAGTATTTTGCTAGTGCATAGTTAGTGTGAGCTAGCAAGACATTGGTGTGTGTCATTTCTTATGCATTAGTTTGCTAATACATGGTCATTATCTTGCTAGTATATGGTTGGCAAGTGTAATTTTCAAAGTATTTGCTTGCCATATAGTTTCTGTGTGTTAGCTGGAGGAAGGGAATAATTTTCTATTTCTCTGCTAGAACATGGTTTCGGGTGCATTGAATTAGTACATGGTTGATGAGTGTAACTGGTTTGGGTTGACAATTGGCCTTAAGAGAGCTCCTACAATTATATATACATATATATATATATATACATATACATATATATATACATATATATACATACATATATATATATATATATATATATATATATATATATATATATATATATATATATATATATATATATATATATATATATAATTGTAGGAGCTGTAGAATGTTTTGTTTTTCATATATATATATATGAAAAACAAAACATTTTTAGTAGTTTTTTTCATCATTGGAACATAATAAATATATAAATAAATCTGAGAAAAATACATTAATGTTTGCAGCTAATCTTGCTAGCAAAACAGTAGTATTCGTACATGAGGTTGCTTTCTATATGTGTGCTCCTACACATGGTTGTGGCAGATCAATAATGCACATCCTGCCCAGAGGGTGCAGCTGTTCAAAGCAGCGCTCTGCACAACAGAGATTTTCCCTACAGCTAGGATGCAGGTTTAACATTCAGGCGTGCCACATGTTGTCTGGGGAGAGTGCAGTTGGCGCCTCTGTCACTGGGACGAAAGAATGATACAGTGTCTGTTATATGCTCTAAGCCGTTTATGCTTTAAATGGTTGCGAGTTATGGTGAAAAGTCTGAGCATGTTGAGGTGCTTGACAGTGCTACATGACGAGAGGTTTAAAACGATGCTGAGGCAGGTTTCATTCACATCCCTCCATATATTTGTTCCCACACCTTTCCATGCTACCAATGCAACTCTGAAGTCAGCCTCTCCATCAAATTCAAATTTAAATGCATACTTAAGTTTGTTAGCGACTCATATTGTTTCCCATCTACTTCATCCATTTTGAGGAAAAAATAAAATAGATTTTGTTAATATACAGGCAGGTAGTTTGATTTAGATAGTGATGGCAATGATCCAAATCTGGATACTGTGTCAAGCTGATATCCTCTGTGTCAAGCTGATATCTTCTTGATATCAAAATGCTGGATCCTGTAACAAAGCACACACTCACACTATTTGAGGTGATGTTGTTACCTGTGTATTTTTAAGTGAACTGCTTTGAATAAAGATTATAAAGCTTAGTGGTTTTTAAAGGAAGAATATTGGATAATTATTTGTTAATTAATGTTAAAAATGTTAAAAATGTTTAAAAAATTAGTACTGTACCCTCTAGTTTAAGATATAAGGGCTGCTAATGACACAATGGATGTAAGAACTGTTGGCTAAACACTCATGCTCACATACAGATGAGGTAGACCTTGTGCATTGTGTATCATTTTCTCAGAGTCAAACTTTTTCGGTCAAATGCATTTATGTGAAAATTACTGTATTTACATTTATAGCATTTAACAGATGCTCTTATCCAGAGCAACTAACAAAGGTACTTTGTTGATCACTCAGGATATTTATCCTAGCTAGTATTAGTAGCTAGGTAAGGGTCTAAACTATCTTTGAACCAGAAACAAATGCCAGTGCTGATACCTGCTTTAGATAGAAAGATATAAAGTACAGAATTAAGACAGAAGTGCAATACACCACATTTCAATAAGCCCTATATTAGAGCTCATTTAAGTGCTATTTTGCTTACATAACCTGGCAATGCTTTTTTATACAGTCCTTTAGGTTCTAGGTATTAAAAAGGTAAATGAGAGTTACAAACCAAGTACTAGGTAATTAGCTCGAGTAACATGATGATAAGTTCTTATTGAATTTAATTTCAAACAACTTACAATGAAGTGCCCAACAGGTTTCCATCCATCCTCAACCGCTTATCCGGGTCCAGTTCGCGGGGGCAGCAGCTAACTCCTGCTAACTCCTCCAGCTCTTCCAGAGGGATACCGAGGCGTTCCCAAGACAGTCGAGAGATATAATCCCTCCAATGTGTCCTGGGTCTTCCCTGGGGTCTCCTCCCCATTGGACATGTCTGGAACACCTCCCTAGGGAGGCGTCCAGAGGCCATCCTTGCCAGATGCCCAAACCACCTCAACTGGCTTCTCTCAACGTGGAGGAGCAGTGGCTCTATTCCGAGCCTCTCCCGTATCGCTGATCTTCTCACCCTATCTCTAAGGGAAAGCCCGGCGACCCTGCAAAGAAAGCTCATTTCGGCCACTTGTATCCGCAATCTCATTCTTTCGGTCACTACCCAAAACTCGTGACCATAGGTGAGAGTCGGAACGTGGATTGACCGGTAAATTGACAGCTTTGCCTTCTGGCTCAGCTCTCTCTTCACCATGACGGACCGGTATAGGGTCCGCATTACTGCAGATGCCGCACCAATCTCCAAGTTCTGCCTCCACTGGGGAAGGATCATTGGTAGTATTCCTAGTATTGGAAGTATTCCTTCCACCGTCCAATGACGTCCCCAGTCGAAGTCAGCAGCCCCCCAGCCCCACTGTATACAGTGTTGGTCGGGAACCGCTTTCCTATCCTGAGGCGCCTGACGGTTTGCCAGAACCTTCTCGGTGACTGTTGATGGTCTTTATCCATGGCCTCACCAAACTCCTCCCACACCCGAGTTTTTGCCACAGAAACTGCCGAAGCCGGTAGTGAGACAAATTTTTGACCTAAACCATATTGAAAAAAAAATACTTCCGTGGCAGAGCTGTGCATACTATAAAACACCAATTTTTTTCCAGTTTTATCACTATTTTATAATTATCATTGCATACAAAAGCTCAGAAGACATGCATATTTTCCATATAGCCATGCATTTATATTGTTGTAGACATTGCGACCACTGGTCCCTACCATCACCACTATAAAGAAACTTCTGTCTGTAAGTTTCTTTACAATCACCATTTCACATCAAAGAATAACTGTGGAATACCTCTTTACTTTTACTCTGTACTACTCTGTAAAAGAAAGTGTTACTGAGATTTCAGTGCATCATAATCATCATAATAATCTCACATTAACATACAGTAATACATGTAAGGCTTGGATGCAACTGCTCGGCCATGGAAACCCATTGCATGCAGCTTTCTAGGCCACATGATGGTTAGAGGTCTGTAGCGATTGACTCTGCAGACAGTTGGCGATCTTTTTGCACTATGTGCCTCAGCATCTGCTGACCCCGCGCTGTCATTTTACGTCACCTACCACTTCATGACTGAGTTGCTGACTTTCCCAATGGCTTCCACTTTGTTATAATATCACTGACAGTTGACTGTGGAATATTTAGTAGTGAGGAAATTTCACAACTGGACTTGTTTCACACGTGGCATTCTATAAAACACTGTGCTGGAATTCACTGAGCTCCTGAGAGTAATTCTTTCACAAACGTTTGTAGAAGCAGTCTGCAGGCCTAGGTGCTTGGTTTTATACACCTGTGGCCATGGAAGTGATTGGAACACCTGAATTCAATGATTTGGGTGGGTGAGTGAATACTTTTGGCCATGTAGTGTAGCTTGTGAGCTAGCTATAGTGACCTTGTGCATTTTGGACTGTACAGTAATTGCTCTATATTGTAATTATGCTTATGATAGAGATGACTGGTTTGGGGTTTTAGGAAAGGACACATTATCTGATTGGATGAAGCAGCTGTGGTTTTGTCATAGCCACCTTCTCATAGTTACCCAAGGCAGGCAGTGAGTTGATTGTACATGACTATAATTTAATTTGGACTGCAGCCTTTCTCTAACCTCTCCAGGGTCACAGTACAGCAACGCTTAAGTAGTCCTATAGTACAGCCCTGGTGACCTTTCCTTTGATAAAGCAAATACAGATGGATAGCTCACCCTTGAGAGAAAAGATGGACGAGGTACAGGGGGATGCTGAGCGGAGGAGGAGAGAATGGAAAGAAGATGAAGTTTGCCATTCAGTGCTGTGTCCTGTGTCTGTAGGCAGCAAGGGGACTGGAGCTGGAGTGACAGTTTTGGTCAGAAACAATTTGGCTGTTCTTAAGCATGTTCGCCCACGGGGTGAAACCGGCGCGTTTCAAATTCAAGTAGCGTGTGGCTGAGGGGGAGCTTTAAGAGCTCGTATGTCTGGAATAAATGTGCCTCTCGGCGTGGTTTGGTTAAGCGTTCTTTGTCCTCGGGATGGACACACACACACTGATAACATGATATTTGACTTGACCGCGTGGCCTTGCTTTTGGCAGCTGTGTGGAGAGTGACATGGTAAAGGGAAAAGTTCAGTAGGTCTTTCTGTCAGTGGTTCTGCAAAGCACCCTTTAACCATATGATTCACCCAGTCATGAGGAGAAGCGAGATGAAAGCTGGAGCACACACACACGATTAATGTGATTTTATGGTTTCCCTTCCATTATGCTGGGACTCACAACATGCGTTTGACCCACATCTGGCTCCAGAAATGGAGAGATGATTCATATCAAAGCAGAGTGGTTAAAAGTGATGTTATCGGAAATTACGTTTAACAGTGAACCTCTTCTCGTGGGTTTTCACCTCTTTTCGTGGGTAGTCTGTTTTTTTATATATACAGTGCTGTGCAAAAGCCACCTGACAAAATTTGAATTAGAAAGCTGTGGGCAGTAAGTGTACATTTCCTCAGAAAACACTATTGTTAGTATAAATAGAAATATATCAATAAGTAGTAATTTTATATATGTTAATGTTTTCATGTAACCCTTTCCAAACCTCCCCTCAGGGCAGCCCAGTATTGTTGTTAGCATCCAACCCGGTTTGGCTGATCAATGCTTCAATAGATTAAATTAAGAACTTAACAAGTCTATGTGATGTTAGGAGCGTTCTGGGTATCAACTACTTATATTACGGTTATTGTCACTTTTCAGTGTATTCATGTTCATTTGAATCTATTCTAATAACATATGGTGTTTCTACTGGCATGTCCCTAGATGACTATGATTTTGCACAGCACTGTATGTGATCTCTTTTTTTCAGATATGTATCCGATTTATCCTTTGAAGACTTTAGAGCAGTAACCACATTCAACCAGTCATTTCCAATTCTGATATAAACCACCCTCATTCTAGTGCTACCTATTCAGCAGATGATCAATCAGGCAATCAGATTCCATCCAGCTCTATTCCTAATCAAATTGCTGTTGGATCCAGATGCAGAACTCTTGCAGGCTCGAATCAAGACTATAGAATAAGCAATAACCTGTGTAAAAAATAATGGGCTAAAAAGGGTTATTAGAGTGATACCATAAAACAGGGGTGTCCAATCTTAATCTTTTCCACAAAGATCCAGTGTGACTGCAGATTTTCTCTCCAAGACAGGAGCTCATGCTATCAGCTGTTGAAGACTGAGACCAATTTAATAAACAAGAAGAATCAGGTGTGATCCAGCTTGTTTGGAATGAAGACCTGCAGCCACAATGTCTCTTTGTGGATATGAGTAGGTGGTTCTTCAAAGCTGTTATAGTATGCAAAATCTAATTTGCACATCTGCTACTCACCCCAGATGTATTTGATCAGCCAAGACATGTTCACTGTCTGAAGTTTGCTTCTTTATTTTCACATTTTTACCGAGAAAAACATTGAGCCTCATTCACCAATATCTTCCTAGGTTTTTTCTTAAATTTGTTCTGGAGAAGGGTCCTAAGACAAAGACGACGTGAGATTCATGACGCCTGCTTCAGTCGCAGAATGGTTTGCATCTTTGTGCGCTTGTGTGTGTAGATTCTGTTCTTACCCAAGAACAAATCCCAAATAAGAAAACATTGGTGAATGTCAGAATCTTCATAAAAACTTCATGAATGAGCTTTCAGACGAAACTCTTCTTAAGAACAGTATGTGAATGAGGCCCAATGAAACGATACCTAACAAAACAATTTAGGTAAATAAATCAAACAATTGGCCACTTATAAATGACTGAAAGTGCCAAGTGTTTCAGCATCTTGTGAAAGCACCTTTTTACAAACTCTGTCAAATGTTTTCAATATTTCAAAAGTTGCACGAAATCCAGTAGTTACATTTAAATACCACAGCTACAGCGGTGAAAACGAAACCACAGCAGTGTCTCTAAAGCTAAATCCCTGTTTTGATTTGATCTGCTTGATGGTGTATTTTATCCTTTGATTGGCTGTCTGTACCTGTATGCACTGTGATCTGAGATTACAGTTGGATAATACAGATGACTTGGCAGATGTACAGAAGATCAGGCATAGGATTTCACAGGGATGTGTGACACACAGTTCCACATACAGCATTTTGTTAGAAAACTCAGCTTCTCTAGTTTAACATTTTGGAAGTTTGTTGTCATCTCAAAAAGGTTTTAAAGTTAGCAGCATCATCACATTCAGTCTGAAAGGTTTAAATGACTTCCACATAATATTAGGGTTCTATACCAGTTTCCTTCCCTAAAACTAGATTCTTAAGAGCGTGGCTCGGTGCTGCCACTCATAACTGTCAGTATGTTGGTTCACACTGTGCACATTTCATTCTCTTCAATCCCATGTACCTTATTTTTGTGTTTATACTCCACTGACTCCAGTCTTACTGAAATCTCTGCTGCTGTATAGCGGAGGAATGGCCTGTTCTTAGGGGAGCTCTCCAGGGCAACAGCTCTGGCTGCTGTGGCGGCAGTGGTTTAATGGTGTGGAGTACATTAGCAGTGAGTGATCTGTAAATATGTCTGCATTCTGCTGCCTCAGCAACCACTGACACCGACATGGATCAAACCGCTGCAAACTTCTTCTGTATACTCAATCACTCTCTCTACCCACTCTTTGCTCCTACACTACTAGAGTCTCAAATAGACTTGCTTATGTGGTTTCTGACACTGTATGACATACTGTGATCTACAAAAACTCAGAATAGTGCAGACAAAATTCAGGCTTCAGGATGTCTGCTCTAGTATTTTTTTTGCTATGTAATGCATTTTTGTAGACAACAGGATGACAGACTGTGTTAGAAACCACATAAGCAAGTCTATATAAGATTATGTAACACAATGTAGTTTGAGGCAACCACTGCATGAGTTGAATAGTGCTAAGCTTGTGGTTTTAAGTGCTTCTAATACTTGTTCCCTAATCTCAGTGCTCCAATGCAAAAGACACAAACTTCAGACATCAAACGTGTGTAGGCTGCTTCTCAGAGGAAAATTTATTACTCAGATTTTGTTCTTTGAAGGCTCAGGAGACCTAATGGTAATTATCATAAAACTATTTTGGAGAAATAACATGAACAAGAAAGGAGACATGAGATAGTTCTGTCCAATCTAAGTGTTATTATTTTGGCAAATCTGAGAACTATATATGACTTTATTGAGATTTCTAGTAAAACTGAAAAGGAAACACATAAGATCACTGGGGTCTTTTTCTCAAGAGAAACATCAACTCAGCAGGAAACTTAAAGGTGCAGTGTGTAAGATCTTTTGTCATCTGTGTATAATCACCTGTAACTACAAATTATTTTGTTTTTGCTGAGCCCTTCATATCTACACAGGGAGCAGGTCCTCTTCCAATAGAAGTAGCCTGTCTCTACTGTGAATGAGCAAACCAAACTCACTGCCTTTGTGTTTTAAAATTAAAGCAGCAGATTGAATTTGTGCTATAGCACAAGCTCTAAGATGTAGAGGGAAGAAGAACTGGTGGTTGCTGCTGGTGCTGGGTAACCAGTTTGTGTTGTGAGAAGTTTGAGAATTTTGACAAATGGAGGATCATACTTATTATTTAGCACAAGAAAAAGCAAGACAGAGTGAATCCTTATCATCAGAGAAGCGAAAACATGGAGAAGCAAAATTGGTAAAACATTGGTGATGGCAAAAAACCAAACAGCCACCATAGGTTCTACTACACACTTGGAAAGGGAGGGGTGAGGGAGAGGTATTCAGTTAGTTGCAGTCTGTGACCTCACCATTAGAGGCCACAAAATCTTATACACTGCACCTTTAAGCAAAAGTCTCCTTTTTCTTTCCAGCTGATTTGTCTAGAGCAGAGGTCAGCAACCCAAATGTTAAGAGAAGCCATTTTGTCCTTTCAAGAAAAATCAAACCACTTGGAGAGCCACAACAACTTTATGTCCATTTTACCATCTTGGTTGTACATTTGTCTCAGTATATGCTAATGTCCTAGTATAGGCCAAGAATGTAATATAAACAAAAACACAGCCTTACCTCGCTCTGCTTTAAGCTTTAGCTCAGTCTCTCAACGTTTTCTACAAGGCTGAAGTCAGCTTCTCATTTGCCAGCTCCTTTTTCAAATTTTCCTGTTCCACCTTAATTGGTGCCTGAGGCACCAGAACACAATGCTGCACCATTTAAGGTGGAACAAGAAAATTCAAACAAGAAGCTGGCAAGTGAGAACCAGACTTCAACTTTGTAATGTTACAGTGTTTGACAGTTTCTCATTTCAGGTTAAACATATCAGTAAAGCAACTGGAATGCTTATAAATGCAAATAAGACCATCCATCTCCTAAATATCAATGTTCGTCTTAAATCTTTCTCTTTGCCTTTTTGTTAGCTACTAGCTAGGCAAGACTGTTTTCTGCTTTGCTATGGTGACGAGCAGTTTGCATGCCGAACTTCAAGTTTAAAGGGTGAATTAGCAGTTATAGGCAACATAAAATCCAGTGTTTAAGACAAATTATTGCTAACTGTGTTAGAACAATGAGCAGCTTTGCAAAGGAGGACTTTTTTATATTTTATTTTAGCCGCAACAGTGCAGTAAAAGACCCGCATGTGGCTCTGGAGCTATATTTTGTCAACCCCTGGTCTAGTAGAAACTACAGCAGTATTAAGGAGATTTTTTTCCCTCTCTTTTATGAGTTGGCATGGTTTAAAGTAATTTTTTTTTCTGGAACAATTCCTTAAAATATTCCCTAAAGTATTTATTTAATCAAAATATTTATTATTCAAAATCCTCTTGTATGCCCACCTTCACACCTCTCTATTTCGCTTTATTCCTAAATTACCTCCTCATGGCCTTTTTGAAAGCACCATTGACATTGATAGAGTTCACATCCTAAGGGACATGTTGCAGTACCCTTCACTCTTTTGAGAGCCGTTGATCGGTGACCTTTGCAGTTCTCCTTTTTTCCCGTGCTGCTATTTCTTTGAAGCAGCCAGCGACAGTGAGCTGAACATGTTCATGGTGTCTCCATTGAGACAGGCTGACTGGCTCCCATTATTCCCTGAGATTCCTCGAGGAGGTGCACAAGGCTGTTCTGCACTGCATCTCTCTCACCCTCAGGCACTCTTTCTCAGCGGATTTGCTGAAAAGGGAAAGAGAGGTTGCCAGGAAGAGGCATTGTCGTACTGTATGTGTGAAATTTGGCCTTGCTCTGGGTGTAGAGCCAGTGAGAGACAGAGGGATTATGTAAGTCTGTTTTTCTTTTGAGTGTATGAACCTGATAGACACTGCTTTTATTGTGCTGGTTAAAGCAGCAGACATTAGGTTCATTTAGATAAAAAGCTTCATTTGTTGAAAACAAATCATTGTTTAATATTGCACCAACAGAAGGAGAACATACTTGGAGTGTAGCATCTCTTTTTAAAGACCAATAATGAAGAAAGCAGCTTCTTCTTAAAGCAATAATTGGAGAAGAATTACAACATTCTCATTGCCTCATGTGGAGTCACTCAGCACAGACATTTGCTTCTTTAGTTTTGAACTAGAACTACAAGGCTAATGTAGTAAACAAGTAATGGAAAGCCTATACTCCATCAATTAGCATTGTGCTAACTGAGTGCCTAAATCACTATACACTTGCATCAAGGTCATTATGGGAAAGTCTTATCACTCAACGGCCATCTTAAGAGCATGCAGGCAGTTACTTCCACATATAAACGGCCAGGTTCCTGTCTCCTGCTGCATTCTTTTTTATTTAGTGTGCTAGTATGCATTTTAGGACACAGTAGAAACAACACAGTGGGAAATCTAAATGCAATATGCTTAAATATATTAGTTAATATGCTTTAAATTTACATTTACATTGAGTATTTAAAATGTGTTTTACTGGCTTTGATGGTTCGGTTATTATCTCATAACAAACTGCCACTGCACTGCCAAAAGAACTTGAAGTTACCTACCAAAATGGAGGCAGCACACACATGACAATACTGAATACTGTGTGGTATATCATTATAAAAATGGAGAAAGTGTATTGTATAATAGTATCTTGCACATGCTCATTGGAGGGCATATTGGGATTAGATTTGTATTGATATTTGATTTAAATATTGCATCAGGATCAAACAGGCGCTGTGACAGATTCCCCAGTTTTCCCCTTTGCATGCCTGTTTCTGCCCATGTCATAGCCATATGGTTTCCTGCCATGTGCCTCTGTTTTTGTTTATAAGTCATGTAGTATATTCTTTTGTATTATTCTCAGTTCTTGTTCTTCAATAAAACCCAGGGTGAAGGTTAACACAGGCTTCGTCTGAGACCTGTGAAGCACCACCGCATCTTTTCGAACTGCCGCTCACGCAACGTCACAACTGAACGCACTCGGAGGAAAGCGCCAACTGCCAGATCTGTTACGTCAGCTAACAGATGCCTACGCTGACTAGTAATGCGTTGACTGATGGGGGAGAAGTGGGGGGTTGGGGGGGCATCCTACCCACCCAGAGAGTAAGGCCAATTGTGCTCTCTTGGACACCTGGCTACAGATGACTGTAGCATCACCATGGATCGAACTTGCGATCTCCTGATGATAGGGCCAATGATTAGACGTTGTCCCACCCAGGAGCCCCCATAAAACCCAGTTCTGATGACATCCAGCCTCATCATTCATGCTGCATGTTGAAGGTATTTGACTGAAGTAAGCTTATAGTAAAGTGATAAGCTAACCTTTTCTGAGCAAGATCAACAAGATAAATCCAGAAATGACTTTAGGTGAACACATCAGGTTTGGAAGTTTTCCACCACACCTGATACCAAACTCTCAGACTGGGTTAGAACATCTGGATGTAAGCATGTAGTTCCTTGGCACAAGATCCACAATAAAAAATAAATCCACTGGTGATCCATGTTTTTATTCAACACCCAGTTTTGGAAGGCTTGATCTATTAAAATATGCCTGGATCGGCTCAGACACAGAACCTTCAGATTGGTTCAGGACTTCTAGAGATAAGCAGCATGTCTTTGGCACAAGATACAAAAGATAAATAAATCCTGTGGTGATTCATGCTTTGGTGAGCCCCTAAGTCTTGGAAAGCTTTGTCAGGACACAAGTCCCCTGCCAAGTTTTTCACTGAACTCAGTGAGGGTGTCCTTATTCCAGACAAAACCTCAAGTGACCAGACCTTTCCAGTTCACAGCCACTTCTCCACAGCATCTCACATTTAACAGTGTGCCATTCAGGCCGACACGTTTCCCCTCAGAGAGCCGGTGCGTGGTGACGTTGTGTTTGTGTACGGGGGCAGGATGATAGTGGATAGTGGGAGGCTGTTGAAAAGGTTAAACCCGATGTGATAAGAAGCCTGCCTCTTCTCCCCAAGCCTTTGCCCCTTACTTGTCGCGGTAATTAACAGATAACCTTTAATGAGGCATTGGCCTCGTTAGGCCCCTAACAAGGAAAATGTCACTCCGTCATGGCATCCTGACAAGGGGGAGGACATCGTGCGGACGGGTGGAATGACCACGATGTCACGACGGATGACAGAGAAGGTGTTGAGTAAGCTGTTATTGTGGAAATGTCATTTGGCTGAAACAGTTGTGCATTTTTCTCCAGCCACAGAGGAAGCGATTCAAATTGTTTATGAGTCTGAATCGAATTTGAATTTTGAAATTTTTGGTCAGGCATGAAATTTTCTCTTTCAAATTGGAGAGGGATGTTACATACATATTAACTCTAAGAGGTTGGTGATCCAAAGCATGAAGTCACTGTGATTCACTTGTAGTTCATTAAAACAATCTAGGAAATTCTATTAAAAATACACATCATGAACTTTCATCAATAGTTTTTATGTCCATTTAAGTACAGAAGATCATTTTCAATGATGTGAGTTACTGATGAAACATTGTTGATAATATTGTCTTGTTTTGTGAGATGAAAAAACATTGGGTTGCACTTTACTGTGTGTTACTGTTCTTAAGACTACATGACATAAGTCTGTCATGACCATCGACATAACCCTACATAAATGTTTATACAAGCTTTTTCCAACAGGCCTCACTCACAATAAATGTTACTTTTGCCAAATTGATTAACTAAAGTAGCCTTTATGAAAGTTGATGCTTATTGGAAAAAGCATTTATAAACATTTATGTAAGGTTGTCAGCTTATGTAGTTTGCTTATGTAGGTGTCAGGTAGGTAAAGTGTTATCAAATATTCTTACTTAGAAACAAACACAATCAAGCAATGTAAATTGAATGTACACCAAAATAAAAAACTACAGTTTGCATTTGTTTTTACAGTTGATGTGCTCAAATGTCTTCAGAGGTTCATGTGCATTCATCTTTTATCACATGCCTGCAAGAACCTAGGCCCCAAGATTAATTCTGTCCCAATAACCAGAAAAAATCTAATTTTCTATATTCACATTATTATAATCTGTAGCTAATCTTCAGTCCTCCTTAGCTGCAGAAACAGCATCAATATTTGTCACATCACGCACAGTGACTCTCAGACATCTCAAGGTCATTGACAATAAATTAGTGCATCTCTGTGATTCCAAACTAGATTAGAAATTAGATTATAATCTCTGTCTCTCTCACACTCTCTCTCTCAGTCACTCTATCGCTCTCTTCCTCTCATATTTCAGTACAATTGTGTCCAGGTTTATTAGCATCACCAAATTAAGCTGCAGTATTGGCATTTAAAAAATACAATAAAGGTAATGCCAGATGGTTTTACTGAAAACAATATTAATGTAAGATCTTATAATAAAAACGATGAGCGGGAAGGTATTGGATGGAGCTCCATCACTCCAGAGAATACAGTTCTGCTGCTCCACAGCCCAGTGCTGAAGGGCTTTATACCCTTCCAGCTGATGCTTGGCATTAGACATTGTGATCTTAGGTTGACGTGTGGCCGCATCCAGAGCATCCCATTTTCTTGTAAATGCTTTTCTATGGACATTATACAAGCTATGTGTGCGCGAATGAACACCTGTGAACACCAGATACTTCTTGATATTAATGAATTCAACTGCTTTAAGCTGCACCCGTTGCTGCTTTGGTGTCACCCTAAAGATGGTCATTTAAAGATCTTCTAGCATCCTCTCCGAGGAGACAGGTGTGCTGTGGACGTATTGTGTCTGGCTAAGAAAAGTGGGATCTGATTATTTTGGTTGCATTAAATAACAACTGGCTTTATGCAGCTTTCAAATATATGGTGGCAGGGAGTGACTATGTGGTTTCAAAGAAATTTTTATTTATGAGGATTGAATTTAATATTTTTATTATACCCAGTGTTATTATTCTTTTAAATGTGGAAACATTTAAAGCTATTGGCTTTTGTTTTGTTGATACTCAGACTACAGCACTAATGCAGTATAGCTTGTTTCAGATGAAACCAGGCTTTACTGTGACTCCACCTGGAAGGGGTCATACCCATATCTGTATGTGTTTTCATGCAGTTAATGGTTATGACGAAATTTTTGTTTATTATGTCTGAATATGTCTGTGAGTAGATTTGAAAAGGGAGAGGGAGAAAGAAGAGAGACAAAGTGGTAAAGGCTCAGAGACTGAAACAGACAGAGAGAGACAGAGAGAGGAAAGGAGAGAGCAACAGAAAGGGAGAGAGGAATAAAGGTAGAGAGGGAAAGAGAGAGGGGAGAGAGAGATGGAGGGAGGGGCTCCATTTTCCTCTAAACTCACAGACTCATTAAAAGCAAAACCTCTGTCACTAAGTATAGCAGAAAGTTAAATTCATGAGGAACTTTAGTTCTAATAATGAGCCTCATGGGAGTCGTAGAGACTGCATTAGAAAACCTTTTTCTGCTAGTGATCAACATTTTACTGCTCTTTTTATCTCATATAACCAGGTACATAAATAAGCATCAAACACATATATCAGCATCAAACACAGCATATATGGATCGTTTAGTGATGAGAGAGAGAGTTCACAGAACATAGTGCACATTACAATGACTTCACAGAAGTTGGTACCATGTCATTATTATTTTATTATGTCTATATATTTTAATATTCTGTATAAAAACCACACTCAATTGTTAAGTATGTGCTAGGAAATAATACTGCATTAAAAATGCATCAAGAAAAATAAAATAAAAACTTATGCGCAGAAGGAGCCCTCATTAAAGAGAAGTGTATGTTTAGCAGCGATGTCGTTTAGTCTCAAGTGGATATACAAGTTAGCTGTACTTATCTAGAACATACATTAACCATGTTTTTCATCTAGTATGTCTAACTTTAATTATTGTCATTTAGATTTGTATTAATAATTATTAAGTGGGTCAATTTATTTACAATCTACAAGATCAGACAAAATATCTACAGACCAGTGTGAGTGACCCTCTCTGCAGCCATAAAACAGAAACAGAGCTAAAGTTAGATTGAGGCAGCGCTCAAACATGAGCCCCCACGAAGATAAACACAAGGTCTTTTGTTGTACTAGTAACTAGCCTCAAGCAAAGCAGCGAAGAAGTACAACACAGGTAAGCACAGCTGATCAAAATGAGTGGAACAGCAGGTACTTATATAAACAGTTACAATGGTATTCATAAAAATACCAATTAAATTACATCAATTTGTATACACTTCCTGGCCACTTTATTTTCCCTGGCCCTGTATTTACCTACTTCTTCTATTAACTCAGGTCCATTAAATATATATGCCCATTTTGTAGTTCTGCAATTGCAAATTGTAGCTGATCTTTTTCTCTGCATACTTTGTTAGCCCCCTTTCACATCATTCATCGGTGATCAGGACCAACCAAGACCACCACAAAATTTCACTCAAGTTCAGAAGTTTTGCACTTTGTTTATTCCTGGTGAAAAGGCTCCTGAAGCTGCCAATGTGAGGAGTGGGTAGGGGCCTAGAAGTAGAAGAAAGAGACCCTGAAATAGGACTTGTTTGGATTAAAAAAAAAAGTCTTTATATAATGGAAGCAGATATAGCGTCAGTCGGTCAACAGCCAGTCTTGAGAAACACAGACATACTAGTAAGTTTAGAACACTGACTAACAGATCCACATATTCATCTTAGACGATTAAAATTGTAAAAAAAACTAGCAACATGCTAGAGAGAGGTAAATAAAAGTTACTTCTATACCTGAGGAATGCTGTGGTATATTTAGGAAACGTGTAAATAACTGCAACAAAAAAAAATGGTTAAGCCTGAAAAAAGTGATATAGAAGTGACATAAGTAGAAAGAACAAATTTTACAAGCTTTAGCCTGATACAGGATTGTTAACCAGCATGTAGAAATCACTTGAGAGCTAGTTACCAAATCGCAGCTCAGTTGACTTTATTAAACCTAACGTGACTGCTTTAACTGTACTAGTCCCTCGACGTCTCTCCCTCAGATTGCTGCTTTTATTCTCTTTAATCGTGTGTGAGAAGCATCAAATCTGCTCTTCGCTGTGTGAGCCCTTTAGCCTGCTGGCCACCAAGCTAATAGCCCCACACATTACAGAGCATAGTTATCTAAGCTAGCTATTTTTTGCTTTGTGGTCACTCCAAAACCACTCAACGTCTCCTGTTCATATTTGAGCCCGTATTCGTCATGGGTTAGCACAGGTTAGCTGGAATGAACCGACGGTCCAGCAGATACATTAACTTAGCCTAAGCTTGTGTGTACATAGCTATGTTAGGCTACTTAGCTAAGGCTAGCAAAATGTACACAAGGGTTTATTACACCAGAAATTCGACACGTCCCACTTAAAATTGTAATAAAAAAAACGCCCTTCTCACATTTTGAGATAGCAGTCATTTAAAAGAGGAAACTCGCTAGCCTACCAAAACTTTATATGATAGCTAGCTAACGTTAGCTAGCTAGCAAACTTGACTGGTAGTCGTGCTTATTTTCGTTTTGACATATGAAAGGTTCAGCATTCACAAATTCTTGAATTAGGTCTGAATAAATATCCGGTTGAAAAACTACCGCTTCGTCAAATAAAACAATAATTTACTCACCAAACGCGTTTTCAATGCTTCCAAAGTTTCCAGAAGCGGCTCTAGGCGTGCAGTTCCCGCCTCCGCGCTGAAGCGTTGGAGAGGGGTCGGACCTCAATGCGGGTGTAATCTGCTCTCCTGAATACGGGTGGAAATTCCCGTCTTTTTTGCCGAGACATTAATTACAGAGCCCGCATCTGTACGCGGGCCGATTCCGATGTATCAGTGCCGACTCTTTGCCGTGTCCTCCGCACAGCAGTCGGGGCTCGACTTTTTATTTTCTCTGTTATGTAGCGCCGTTTTATAAAGAATCAGTTACTATTGACTTCGCCCAGCAACAGCTGCCGCGAACAAGTACTTGAGCGCGCATGCGCGTCTCCTGTAAAACGTTTTATCGACATTCTTGTTTATGCGCCTGCCTGCAATGAAATGTCAGCAACACAGTAAAGACTGAGTCAATTAAATCATCGTGAGAAAGCATTTTTATAAATTGCTTAACATTTAGCAACTTATATTTTTTAGTTACCACCAAAGATACCTTACCAACCACACAGACCACCATAGCAACCACTTTCAAAAACCCTAGCAACCATCTCCTTACACCTAACACCCTTACACCCACCTAATCAACACTGGCAACCACAAATGATTGGTAGCATCGCTGCACAGACTTTCTTCAAGAGATGCATCCTTCTAGATGTTTTGAGTTTTCTATTGCACACAACACAAAGTGTCAGATTTACAAGACCATTGCATAAAATGACAGTAAATTATGGTATATTTAAACATATGTTTTTCTTTGAAATAAAAATGATTTAAGAAACATATACCATACCTTTAACATCTTGTGTCTGTAGAAATGACGGTATGATTTTGCTGAATATTGAAAGGTTTTATACCATAAATTCTGTAATTTAAACATAATTACAGCATTAATTTAAGGTTAGTATTCGCTTAAGACATTATGGTATTTTCCCATTAATTTTACCAAAAATTTACATTTTCACTGTTAAATTGTGTATTTTCTACACATTACAGCAATTAAATTAAAGTTATTTACTGTTTCCTGATAATTCAATGAATTATAGTGAAATACTATTTTGGATTTTATAGTCTTTTATTGTTGTTATTTCATCTTTTTTTACCGTACTTTCTACAAACATTTTTTACAGTGTGGGGATTCATGGTCATAGAGTATTATGTTAAACTGGGGGTGTTGGTGCTGTCGTCCCGCTGCTCTCACACGCTCACTCAGGTTTGTTGACTGTGGAGCAGAGGGGTGCTGACATCTCAGGGTACCCTCATGTCTGTTACCTTTCTGGCTCTCCCTCTTAGTGAGGCTGTAATAGCTAGACTTGCTGGAGTCTCTGCTGCTCTCTGTTAATACTGTAATCTGTGATCAGTCACTCTTTACAAAACTAACTCTGTGTTTTCTTTTTCTTTGCAGACTTGAACAGCTGCCCCTCCTGTGTGTCTGATGCTGTTGTTTCATCTGCTTTGATTGGGTGCCCACTGCTCGCCAGCCTTCTGGACCAGTTTGACCACCATGGAGCTTCTCGCTGTACAACGCTGTGGAAACCTCACCTGCATGAACTGACCCTCCTGATGCTGCTGCTGATCAAACTATTCAGTGTTAATCATTGCTTCACCTGTTTTTTCCCATTTCTGTATTTTAATGTTTTCTACTAACACTGTTTGCTATCCGGTGTTGACCAGAGGAGGATGGGTTCCACTTTTGAGTTTTGGTTTCTCTCAAGGTTCCTTCCTCTTGCTTTTAGGGAGTTTGTCCTTGCCACTGTCCCCATTGTCCCTTAAGATTCAGTTTTAGGGCCTTTGCTTTTCTCTTTGTACATGCTACCTCTAAGTGATGTGATTAGGAAGCATAAATACATTTTCATAGCTATGCTGATGACACCCAGTTATACATTTCCATCCCTTCTGATGATCAGGACTCTGTAAATGGATTACCCAGCTGCGTCAGACATTAAATCCCCCAAAAAACTGAAATACTGATCATTGGTACAGAAACTCAGTACCTGAGTTTAGGATAAATTTAAATGTTCTGCTACTAGGTTTTAAGGCTGTAAATGATCTAAAAGCACAGCTTACATCACAGAGTGTGGGTCTGTTTATGTTCCAGCATGTGATCTTAGATCTGCAGGTACTGACCTTCTGCAAACCCCTTCTGTAAGATACAGAAAACATTGAGAGGCCTCTTTCAGTTATTGTGCTTCTAAACTGTGGAACTCAAGTCCACATTTTATTAGACAGTTGAACTCAGGGCTCACTTTTAAGCAGCATTTAAAAGCATATCTCTTTAACTTAGCATTCAATTAAAACTCTACATCTCGTAGTATCTATCTTTCAATTTGATCTGTCATTTTCTTATGATTCGAAATGAATACTTATTATATCTTGGATAACTGTTTTTATTACCTGTCTGTAAAGCACTGTGAGCTGCCACCAGGCATGAAAAGGGCTATATAAATAAAAATATTATTGTTTTTTATTCACTTTTTATTATTATTGGCATGCTCAAGGGGGCTTGGACACTGATTTTGCTGTAAAGCTGCTTTGTAATAACACCCGTTGTAAAAAGCACTATATAAATGACTTGACTTTAGACAATGATTCTTAAACCAATGGGTTAACAATAACATCCCTTTGTTAAGACTTTGCCAAAGTCCTACTCAGATAATTTATCTAGCAACCTGAACAGATATACATGTTCCTTGTATTTATATATATATATTAGAAATTTGATCTGTCACACTGTTTTATCTCTTACACGTCTTATCTTGGGTCTTCAGTTAAAGAAATTTAATTGCCATGTTCACTTTGAGTTTCAGCGCTCATTCAATACACTCTCAGATACTAAACTCTCAAAGGGGCAGTACCCCTCTTGTCACGGTGGTGGTTCCATTTAAAGATACATCTCAGTATCTTTAGTCAGGGAACATAACTGTACCATAATCCATTGAAATTATATTATATTATATTGACTCCACAAACCAGGCTTTTGATTTTATTGTTCGGTTTTAAAACATTAGGTTATGAAAAGGTAAAAATAAATACTTTTCACCCAGGAAAAACTTATTTAAGGTGCACAATTGGACCTTAAAGCAACTGTCGTACATTTGAGGTACATTGTTTTTACCTTGATGAACCAAAATGTATCTGAACAGTATTTTTTTTTTTTCAACAGTGCACTTTTCCTTCTTTTCTCAAAATTCCGCATACAAAACTGCTGGAGATGTGCATCACTGCACATTTTACACGAGTCTACACAATTCCTACCAGCTTCTCAGTGGGTGTACAGAATATTCCTGCCTATCACAGAGACTGCACCTCTGATATGTATTACACGTGCCCGATTCCTGAAAATGTTCATCCAAGCTGTCGAGCTCCCTGTAAGGCATGTGCCGGTGTACTTTTCCAAGTTCATTACTGAATAAATGTTGCTCCCAGTATCTTCCACCTGCTGTATGTAATTAGTCTTCCATCATACTTGTCCTGACCCAGTGAGCTGTGGAATTAGCACGGTTAGCTATGACCACAGGGCCTCCTAAAGTATAAAGTTCAGGACAGAAGGAAAATTAAACCCCCATGATGCCAAAACAATAACCACAAACTGCTAGCCCTTGAGTTTTGGTGCTGGGCCAAAACTGTCCATTCTCAGATCACCACCATTCTGCCAGATTTGAGACCCAGAAAAGTAGACTTACTAGTTATCATTTTGCCTTGTTTTACATGATACACAACAAATTAAAAAGTTTGGAATCAGTGCTTTCATTAATATTAATTTTTGTTGCAGATATGTATATACACTTATTTTATTATGTTCAGTTTTATAGATTTCAAGCTGTTGTGTTTTCAGAATAATAAATTGAACTGGGGATTTTTCTAAAATGATTGAGAATAAAGTTACAATGCCTCATATTGAAATGGTGATAAAATCTCAAAGTAGAAAATGTATCAAGGAATTACTGTAACCAGTTACAATATATTATGTATCATTTTGTCATGCTTCCTTCTGACTACAGCCAACATGCCAGCTCCAGACTACAGTTCCCAGAACCCCTCACTTCATCACATGACTCAGGAATCTGACCGATCAACTCATCACCGTTCTGCCTGTCTGGACTTCTAATCATGCACACCTGTCACTCCCTGTATATTACACTGGTGTCAGAAGAAAACCTTGTATCTCAATTTTTTTCAGTTTTTGACACAATTTGAAAAAACCTGTTGGCCTGTACATTGTGTGTAAATTTAATGAAGAATGGACTAAAAGAAATGGCCCAAAATTACTTTGAAAAAACTCCTTTGGTTCCATTGGTTCTGGTTCCATTGACTTACATTCAAAGTAAAGTAGGTTTTTTCCTTCTCCTGTAAAGTCACTGTTTTGTATGGTTTTCTTCCCAAAAAAGCGATATCAGTCTGTTTGTAACCTAACGGTACAAAGGTTCATCACCTTGTTGTGCACATCGAGTGTTTCTCTCACGTTAGTTAGTGTTTCTCAGTGTATGACCCGTATTCTGTTTGTGACCTTGATTTCAGGCTTATCCCATTGCTCCATTTTGGTTTGCTGGTTTTTGACCTCCTGTTCCTGTTTATCGACTGTGATTTTGGATTCTCCGTTTGACATTGAAGTTCTTAACTCAAGCCTCCTTTTTGAGCATCTGGTTCTGTCTGCCACTGTTACATATTTATTAGCATTTTACTGTACATAAATAAGACATACGTATTAGTATGTGCACTGTACAAGTTATTATTGAATAAGCAATATTAAATTATTTATGACAATTGGAATGGCTGTGTATTATTATTTGTATGCATGTTCATAGTTCATCAGAAAAACTGCAAAAATGTGAAAGATGATTTTATTTCCTTTATCTGTGCTTCTGTATGAACACTATGTGAACTTAATTCTATCACAGCCTTCCATTCAGTCAAAGTGTTAGTATGAACAGATTTTGATACCTTGACACTAAATGCAACTTGTTTAATACTGACATATGTTCAGTATGTTAAGTCAAATGGCCCCAGTGCTTTGTATTTTGAGTACACTAAACAAGACTGTGTGAACAACAATAATTGTTTGAATTTCAAATCCCAAGAAAATCTTTTCTATCTGCGAACACAAATGTTGGTTTAAACTTTAAACAGAATTGCTCTGATTGCGTAAACATACTATAGTGGTCATGCCTTGCTGCGAATCACCCTGTAAAGTCTGATATTTTAAAGGGCAAAGGAGTTTTTCAGACCACGCCACACATATTTATGTCTTAACATCTGGTTATGTCTCAGAGGCAAAAATTTACTTATGAAGACACCAAGTTTTGACCAAGTTCTCTTTGAATTCTCTTTCAGTACTTTCATCTACTCATGGGAGGGGTCCAACTAACAACCAACATTACAAAATTACACATTTTCACTAGAGGTCTCCAAATCCCCAAAGCTAACTAACTTACCTGCACACACACACACTTTGTAAACCACTTTATCCTTCTGGGTCACAGGGGAAGCTGGAACCTATCCCAGTGGTCACTGGGTGGAAGGCAGGCTACACCCTGGACAGGTTGCCAATCTATCACAGGTCAGACACACACACACACACACACACACACACACCTATGGGCAATTGAGCATCTCCAATCAGCCTGACTGCATGTCTTTGGAGTGTGGGAGAAAACATACACAGACATGGGAAGAACATGCACACACCACACAGAAAGGACCGTGGTCACCCAGCCGGGAATTGAACCCAGGCCCTTCTTGCTGTGAGGCGAAATAACTACCCACTGCGCCGTGCAGGCATTACATAGTGTAGCTTTAAATTAAACTTATTAAGAGAATTTGATGTCAGAGAATTTGATCTAGAAACATTTATACATAACGAATGGCATGAATATAATCTTTTGCCATTGTTTTACATTTTGCCTGGATTATGTTCTGTATTTGTTGTAAAACTTCAGGTGGATGAAAGAATAATTAATGTTACAATAAGATAACAGCCTGGAAAAGAACTCTAAGGGTCATTATTTTTCCCTGTTCTCTCCTACATATGCTTGCACACACACATATGCACAGGCTGTAATTGAGTAAATGTAAAGGGCAGAGCTTTTAGATGTATTGTATCTGAGGTTAAGAGCTTTCTCCCTGTATGTGATGTTTTTCCCACTGTGACCTTCAGTGCATGCAGTGAGGAAAGAGCACTGTGAAACCATATTAACACTGCATTTACACACACACACACATACAAACACAGAACACACACACATACAAACACACACACACACACACACACAAACACACACACACGCACACACAGTGGTAAACATACAGACCCATTAACCAAACACCAAACAGCTACCTTGTTGTCTGTATTGATCACAGAAATATTAGCTTAGCCTAATACCCCTCTGAAAGGGTAATGTTGTTTCAGAGAATAGATCCTTATTCATATGTGTGTGTGTGTGTGTGTATAAATACACTATGTCCCATCCCTGTTTATCCATTGCAAATGTGATGTTACGTTTTCTGGCCACATGGCCTTCCTCCCTCTCTAAACAGCGGGACTGACAGTCGACATAGCAACGGTGCCATGGTTACAGTGTGGTCAGTGGGATTAAAGCTGGAGAGAACCTTGATTTGAAATTCTGTTTTCATTGTGTACTAGAGAGAGAGAGAGAGAGAGAGAGAGAGAGAGAGAGAGAGAGAGAGAGAGAGAGAGACTCATTACTATCTTATGGCATGGAACTGTAACAAACCTCACTTTGTTTGCATTATGTTTTTGATGTTTATTCATGGTGTATATATAATATAATCTTAGCCCAGTGCTCAGTGATAGAAGGGTATAAAGCCCCCTTCCCCAGCAGTGGGCTGTAGGGCAGTGAAACTATGGTCTCTAGAGTGATGGAGCACAATTGAATACTAATATGAGTTGTGATGAGTTTGTGATCCAATTCTGACCAAGCAAAGCCAGTACCTGACTTTAACAATGCTTCAGTGGCTGAATGCAATCAAATCCTCACAGCAATGTTCCAACATCTAGTGTAAGGCCTTTCCAGAAGAGTAGAGGCTGTTAATGCAGCAAAGGGCAGGGAGGCAAGCTCCCTATTAATACCCTTGATTTTAATAGAAATATTACAAGAGCATGTGTCCACAAACATTCACACATAGCATAGCTAAAGTCTTAGTAATGTTCATCTAACTAGTTAGCTAACTAAATAATGCAGTACAGTTTTTAGATAATGCTCGGGAAATAGTGTTAACTAGTTTTTGCTTGCTGATTTGTTTTGTTAGGAAATGTTGTACAGGATTTAAATCCTCAAAAATTTGCAATGGTCAGCACAACCTTAGCAAAGCAAGCGCAGATATAGCCCCTCCCCAAAACGTCCATGCCAAATCAGGCGCCCATGACTGTAATAATAATGCAAACTTCATTTGCATGGTGACTGAACATTCTTATTACAGTCACTGACACTAAGAGTTGAGTAGATTTTTCCCTCAGCAGTGAAGCCATAGACACTCCTATCTGTATCCATGCTGCTGTCCGTGGTGCCGAAATCCTTGTTAACTCCTGTTTTGAGATGCAGAGCCTCTCTCTATACCAGTGACTTATGCCTGACCACTGAGACAGCCAAGTCAAGTTTATACAGCCTTAAAACTGCTGATCTCTCTCTTTTAAGATGACTAAACACCTCACTCTTTCTCTCTTTCTGTCTTTCTCTCCCTCTCTCCTTCTCTCCCCGCCAGACTCGCTGCCTCCATCCGTGGACTGACCTACAAGCAGCGAATTTCTAATGTCCCTCTGCCTCAGCCCTGGGGTCCGTAGGACGAGAGGAGAATATGTAATATCAGAGAGATGTGCTGCTTCGTCTCTGAAGCAGCCCTTCCCTCCCCCTGGCTGCCTCCTTCTGAGATATTAAAAGCAAGAGAAGGAGAGTGAGGAGACGCTTCTCTGCATGCTGAGCATCTGGGCTGCTCTCAGGCTGTTTCAGATGGCCTTTGACATTTTGTCTTGTGGTTAGGGTGGCCTGTGAGTGGGTAGTATAGAGCAGCCAATTGCAATGAACTTTTCCCTGAACAGGATGGAGTGCCTTATATAATGCCATAATTGTGTGTGTGTGTCTTTTTGAGACCTAACATGGTAGAAAACATGGACTATATGGCATGGTAGGGATATTTAGCTGGCCTCACCAAAAATGCAGCTTTATGTAAAAAAGTAACAGAGCAAAAGGAATGCTCTAGCATTTCAACCTAATCTCTATCTACTGCATCTGTATCACATCCTCAGTTACCACAAACCGGTCATTTCAGCACTTTTCCCTATATTTATGTAACTGACTTAGAACACACCCATTCTATATGTCTATAGGTAGTGAATGAACATTTGAAATATGTGACAGTTAAAGCGAAATCAAAACTACAACAGTTACACTCTAATAATACAGAGTTGTGTTGCAATTCAGGGGCTGCATCCTTCGGTGGCCACATTTGAAGCAATTAGGCTGTCCCATTTTGAAGGCCCCTTCATATGCGGCTGAGAAATGTGTCCTTTTCCATGGCAGCGGAGGGTCCAATGGGTGGGTCCTTCACCTGCTAACATAACCCAAGGTTCATTGTGTGGCAGCGAGGATTCGAGAGCATGGTGGCCTCAGCAGAAGCAGCTGAGGAGTTTTAAATATAAGTATTGGGTTTAAACTGAGTTGAATAGCTAGCCAAATGTGGTCTGAAACAAAACTTACTCCAGCTCAAATAAATGAAAAAAGAAATAAATAAAAAAAATACAAACAAACTTTCTGGCTCCATCCTTAAAGAACTTTAAAAGAATTTGACAGAAGGAGCGTTTTGTGTTCCAACAGTAAGGGCAAGAACAGCAGTACTGTGACGCAAACGGGAAATCCGCACCGCCGAGTGCCGCAACCGTCTAAGCGTCGACTCAATCCTCAGGAGATCCCAAGTTCGATCCCTGGTGATGCTACAGCCGTCCATAGCCGGGAGTCCAGGAGAGCACAATTGGCCTCGCTCTCTCTGGGTGGGTAGGATGACCCCAACGCAATACTAGTCAGTTTAACAGTTGACAAAATATTGAGTTTCACCAGAATAACTCCATTTTTGTAAAAAGGGTTCAGAACAACTGTAAAAAGTTATTTATATTTTTATAAAAATGGTTACAATTATTTTTAGGGAGCTTTTCTTATCTTGCCGTGATATCACCGCAGACTATGTCCCTCTGCTGCTGCCGTACCTCCATCAGACAAGCGAGAGCTCTGAGGTGGACAGTGTGTAGCTGCTGTGGTTCCTCATGAATATATAATTTAATTCAGTTCATATCGAGTAAAAACTTTAAAATATTGTATCACATTACATGAGCATGTGGTAATCTTCTCAGAGTGCAGGTTTGATTATAAATGCTATTTTTGTCTAATTATTGCTCAGACATATGCTTCAGCTAACTGAGCCACGGTAGCTATATAGCTAACGCTAGCGAAAACTCACCCTCAGAAGGAAAGTTGCATTATAAAAACTTCTCATTTTATATTCATATGTTCAGGTTGTGAGGTCTGCAGCCGTCTAAGGCAAGAGAAGATTAAGACCCTGTAAAATCTGTTTCAGGTATGTGCTCCCCAGTCTGTTCCCTCCTAAAATGTGCAGTGCATTTCGTTGTTGCTCGTCATGCAGCGTTAGTTTTGTATTTGTTCTGCAGTATGTTCGCTTTGTTGTGCCATAAGAGGAAAAAAATGCTTTTCTGTGTAATTTTGGAATTTATATAATATGAACAAACTACACGATCACGTGCATGTTATTGTAATGTGAAATGTGCTCTTTTAAAAGAAATACTATAAGCTCCATCAGACGAGCGAGAGCGCTGAGATGGACGCTTGCCAGGTCTAAGGCAAGAGAGGATTAATACACTGTAAAATCTGTTTCAGAATAATAAACCTAGGGGGAAGTGAGCCCTTGTGTCTGACTGGTTGATGACCAAACAGTGGTCGTTACACTGACTTAACAGATCTGGCGGTTGGCGCTTTCCTCCGCACGCGTTCGACTGTCCAACGATGTTGCGTCTGCGCCAGTTGGAAAAGAAGTGGTGGTTGGTTTCACAGGTCTCGGGGGAAGTCTGTCAACCTTCACCCTCCCTGCATTGGTAGTATCGTGTGATTGGAGGAGTCCTAAGTAGCGGGTGGAATTGGAAACGACTAAATTGGGGAGAAAATCGAGGAAAAATGTAAAAAAAATAAAAATAAATAAACAGGAAATCTGCCGTAGAGCAGACCATCTCATTTCACTTCAGCCTTTGTGGGTCTACGCAGCCTTCAAAGGAAAGGCTTTTGTAAGCAGCATCCTTTGAAGGATGCAGCCCATGAACTGGGACATATCTCAGGTCTTAGGAAGAAATGGTGTCTTTTCAAAACTTATAATATCTCATCATTTTATCAATTAGCTTTAGAGTTATGAGCGTTTGTTTGGCACTAGGCACAGAAAACTGCCCCACACACTCCCATGTAAATTTCTCAAAATCAGCATCTGCTTATTTCAAGATTTTCTCTGTGTTTAACTCGTCATAACTCAGACATTTTCTTCTCAAGACACACAACATTACACCAAAATAATCCTCAAGGGGTCTTATCTCACACCACCTATCTGGTTAAGCGATAGAGTAAACATTATGTTATGACTGTTTGTTCACAGGGTGCAAATCGGATTGAAGCAAGGCTTCTCAACTAAGAGCTGCATAATAACAGAGTGACAGTTAATTTGAATTACTCTCCTCCCCCCTCCACCCTCAAACACACATCTCTCCCTCTCACACACAGACACAGACACAGACACACACACACAAACAGACACATACCTAAGGAGGTGTTGTTCACCTACACAGAAACACACACACTTGCAGCTCTTTTCAAGCACTCTTGCAGTTCCTTCAGGAAACGCACATCTAGTTCATTGTTAAATTTTGGTTGAAAAAAAAAAGTATAATCAGAATTTACTAGTTGGACCTTCAAAGCTGAACCGAAGGGCTAAGGTGTCAGGTTGGCTACCAACATAATTAGGAACTGACAGTGGAATCAGCCATTCATGTTTTGATGTATAATGGGTGGGAGCAATTTTGTGAGGAAAAAATGCCACTCTAGACCTTCAGGTGTTTCAGTTCATTTTTAGAAATGAAAACACAGTGGCAGCAGCTCTATACCAGCACGTTTTATTGAAGATGTCACTGCAAACTGATACATAAGGGATAAAAACATACATTAATATATCTGATACAAGCTTCAAATAAGCACCGAGTGTCTTTTACAAGCTTAAAATGTCTGGAATGGAATGGCCAGACGACCCTTACCTTACAAGCATCATACAAGTAGCATCACAGAACTAGTATAAATTAGCATTATCATAGAGATGTTTCTTGACCTGAACTGAAGGCCTAGCTCTAATAGTCATTGTTTGCCATCGTTTGAATTGACTATGTGCTACAGATGCATCAGTTAGAAAACCAGTCAAAAAATGCAGACCTGTTTCTTTAAGGTAGATTGTAGCACAACAGCATTTAGCTACAGTAATACAGGTGTCAATAGAAAGGCCTAAAAAGAAAGTATAGAAGTTTGTCTGCTTTTTATACTGTCTGACAAAGATATGCACACATTTCATACTTCTTTGGCTCTGTGTGTGTCTAATGGAAACTGGTCATTAACACTGAAGATGTCGGTGCGGATACTCCGTAGTTCAGTCAGGCCACAGTAGGAAGGCAGGAAGCTAAGTGCCAGCAGATGTCAAATACTATACCTGCATGCTAACTAAAGCCCACACTCCATTTCTGCTCCTATTAGTTCTTTCATATCTCCTCATAAAAAAGGCACCAGTAAAGCAGCAATTTGAAGCAGCTTCCAAAATAAACATCTCATTATGAAATGAATTGTTTTCCAACTAGGAGTGCCGTGCTGCTCTGCGGCTCAGATGTGAACTTGGTTAATCGGCTGAATGACTCAAGAAACACTGGAGGGAGCCTTTAAATATGAAGAATATCTGCGGCTTCAGAATAAAGGCTTGTGCTAACGGTGCATAATTAGCTCTAGTGAACTGTATAGAGAAGGGATAATGTGTGCGACATTTTCCATACTCTGAGAATCATGTGAAGTTGGCTTAAGGTACATTTCTGATGCTCTTAGAAGACATCAGAGGGAGATATTTCTATAGTCTAAAGACTGACTTCAGACACAGAAGTGGCCAACAGCCAGCTAACTGTAGATTATAAGTCTTTAGTGTGCTGTTCACCTCCTACTCCCCTTAATATAAGTTTATTCATGAGCTAAACGTTGCCAGTATGTGTATGTGTAGGCGTTAAGTAAGCCCCAGTGCTCCTTCTCTTTCGCTTACAATGAAAGTTATTGTTTTCACTGGAGCAGAGTGAATTTGTTGGTCTGTCAATCTGGTTGATTAGCTGAGTTTATCCTATTACCTCCCACACTGTCTTCTGTCAGTGCTTCCTTTTTCACTACATCTGTAAACCAAAAACAAGCCACATGTATACACTGAGAGACTGCAGCATTCTCTCCATCTTAAGATAACTGATAGTGTTGCTACTACACATGTAACACCTCCATTCATTGTGAACATTTTCTCCATCTTCAACAACTTCCAGCAGGTAATCGCCTGAAATGATGTCAAAACGGTGTGAGTGTGAGACTGAGCAGCCATCCAGCCATGGATTTAAGTAGCTTTTAGGGAGCGATAAAGCCCACACAATAGCAGCGTGAGCCCACTGTTATCCAGCTCCTCTGAGACCAGTTTGGGATAAAAGTGCCTGGATTGATTTGGAGGAAGATTGTACTAGCCCTGTAAGCATCAAAGGCTATTATTGGTTTATCGAGTAAAAGGAGAGCCAGAGAGGATGATGAAAGAAGCTGAGTGAAGAATGCAGGGGATGTGAAGAAAGACAGGCAAAACATATATGAGGCCAGAGGTTTAAAATCAATTACCAGCGTGATCTTATCCAGTGTTGGGTTTCACCATATCATGGATACTCTGGCTCAACCACAAACAGCCCTACCCACAAGACGAATTAAATATAAAGCTGAGCAGCTTTAATTATTATAATTGTAAGTAGTAGTATTGTTGTTGTTAATGTTTTTGTTGTTTATATTCAATGGTTATAAAAATTATATTTAAATCTGCACCCACAAAACATTACAGATGAACTGGTTGAGTTCATATGACACGGTTTACCCAGTCAGGATCTGTCTTTGCCATTGCCTTCAGTTCAATTCAACTTAACTCAGCTCAACTCAGCTCAGCTCAACGCAGCTTAGCTCAACTCAGCTCAGCTCAGCTCAACTCTAATTATCTCTAAAGGGTCATTTGTGGCACAATACAGAGTCCACTGCTGCTTATTTCATTTGGTGGATGGCGCTGCCCTACAGCCAGTTTTGTTTAACACAGCAGTTGCAAATGAGATAAAAGTAGACCTCCTGCTAACTGTCCTACTGTAACAGCAGTGAAGATGCTGATCAGAGAGAAGCCTTTCACTCACGCCATGCAGCATATGTAAGGGGCTATGCAGGACCCCATCAGCTTTCCTTATAGTTTGTTGATCACAGTATGTGAATAAAGAGCGGAACTGTACCCTAAAAATCCTAGCACACGTATTCACAATCTGCTGCAGCCGCTTAATATCTTTAATAATGAAACATATTCATGATAAAGAATAGAGAAAAAAGCAGAGGAAGTCTCTCTTCACCCCAAAGATGTTTTACTTCTTTAAAAAGAACTTCCTTTCATCTGTGTTATAAAACTTTACTCTGTCATAAAATAGTGCCCAGATACTTAAACCGAAGTACTCTTTCAGCAGTATTTCCTGTAGGCTGAAAGTTTGAGCGAGTAGTTTCATTAGTTCTGCTAACATTAAACTCTGCACTCTTAAATGTTTGAATGCATGTTTACCATTTAGATTGTGCTGTCAGAACTGAATGTTGTATAAAATGATGCAATTATCATTTATATTACTTTAGTAAATAAGAAAAGTACTTATTGCAATATTGTATTTTTATTGTTCAGATTCAAATTTGAGTCATTCACCCATGCCTAATAGAGAGCTGAGAAATCTTCTCCACTGCACTAGCATTAGACCTCAAACATGCTCCCTCATTACCTCTTTCTTCCATTTTGTACTGAAGCGTGTTGTAGCCTCAGTGCTGCTATGGCAACTGCTATTACTGACATTCTGGAGCACTTCGTCAGCACTGGCTCAGCGGTTTGACAACATCTGGAACTCAACCCACAGCCACTCACACAGATTACCGCCCACAGCAGTGCTAATGTAGAGTAACATTTGAACTCGGAATGGTATTAAAGTTTGATGTACACACACCATACCATCCAAAAACTGGTAGTAATAGCCTGGCAACTGCCTTTTGTTTGTTTGAGCTCCCAGAATGCGACACGCTCATGTCCTAAATAAGCTTCAACCCATACTCTTCTGGGAGTTTGTCCTTGCGGCCTTGGAAACAACTTTTTGAGTAAGTTGGGCTTTTCCAGAGTGAATTCTCTTGTCACTGGTGTGGCTGGCTGATGTTAGAACAAAGAGTGTGTCGCCGAGCGCAGCCACAGTTGTATTTCACTTGCTAGAGTTTACAGTGCCAGGCCCGTGCCTGCGGTGCTCATAGCTCAGCTCCCATTTTTCAACGTCACATTGCAGGCACACGCGTATTTTTAGAGGGCTCAGTCTTCAAGGTAAGAATAGTGTGTATTTCTCCTGATAATACGCCGCAAAACCCTGAACGGCTGTGATGCTATGAAAGCTGACAGGCCAGAGCCAAGGATACTCAGGTGCACGCACACACACACACACACATACATGGAGCACAAGATTTAACCCCTTAAACTGCAAGCTAGTGCTTCTGAACCTAGTCTTATTATTCAGCTATTAATTTTACTGGGTCTATAATCCATTTTTCACGTATATTTCATGTACTAAAACACTCAGAATTTATTTTTACATGAACATTTCCCAACCTCTTTTTATCCCTTAAACAGGTTGTTTTTGTTACTGTGCTCTATGAGTGGTGTATGGGAATATGTGAATATGACAAAAACCCTTTAAGGCTGACATGCTTATTATCCTTTAACTATTTTATAACTACTATAAATATTTACCACTATGAATTGCTGAATGACTACCATAAAACATATACGTAAGCTATATAGCTAGGACAGTAAGGAATTGAAGTATGGGCTCTTAGTATGGGAATTGAAGTACAGGTGCTTAGAATTTGAATCCTAAGATTATCAGTCACTTCTCTGTATTTTAATGTGACAATGCTGAAATACCCAGACACAAACTGCATTCATACACAATGGCATGAACAGTAATCTGTTACAGTAAATGCAACGCTAATGCTAAGACAAATAAACCTTCACCCGAACAAACAGGCTGATTTCTCTGGCTCTTTGTGAGTTGACTCATTAACTAATGCCTGACAAATTGCCAGCAGAATACGTCTCACTTTCTCTCTGTTTTGCCTTCTTCTATACATTGAAATGCTACTTGGCGTCAAAGCAGGAGAAAAGCTTGTTAAATAAATGCATCAATTAAGGCAATTCAGATGTTCTTGCCAATGCAAACAGAACCAAACTGGGTGCTAATGCCTATGTGGTGACGAAAGACACCAATATTCAAACCTTGTTGTTTGTAAAACTGCAAATGCAACAATGCAACCCCAAAAAGCTCTAATTTCACAAGATCATCATGAAATAGTTGCAGTTTTTCTGGCTACCTTCACTTAAACACATAACAGTGAACTGCAATATTGTTCAATGCTCTTTCTTCTGGGGTAAGCCCAGGTGATGCCTATAGGTGATGTAAGTATTACATGTAAAGCCTCTGATTTCTGTTAGTTGTTCTGACTTCTCCCCCAATGCATTAAGAACTCTTTGTTTGGCTGGGGATTTGTGCGTGTCTGGGCTTTTGGAAGGAGCCCCAGTGGAGTGTCAAGCACAGCTACAAGTCTTTATGTCTGCCTGAGCTGCTCTTGTGCTGGGTTTCCCCTGAATCAAAGCTTCAGGTTGGAGGAGCAGGGCCCCCTGTGGGGTTAATGATGGTGATTGGGACTGCCTTTCAGCTGCTGGGGGCCACCAGAGACCTGACTGGTAGATGATATCATAGGGATACAGTACTTTGTTTCTCCCACCACAAATTTTCAAATAATACAATTTTTCGAATAAGACCCCCCACCCCCTTGCAGCTATAACAATCTTCCACTCTTCACAGCATTTTGAGTGTCTCAGTTGGAATTTGTGCCCATTCAGTCAAAAGAGCATCTGTGAGGTCAAGGACTGATGTCAGACGAGATGGCCTGGCTCACAATCGTATGTTCCAATGTATATAAAAGGTGTTCAGTGGGGTTGAGGTCAGTGCTCTGTGCCTGGGACACTGGAGTTCGTCTCCACCAATTGTGTCCAGTGAACATGTTTCCATGAGTCCAGTGGTGGCTTGTTTTACACCACTCCAGCCAGTGCCAGGCATGCGCATGGTGATCTTAGGTTTTAGTGCAGCTGCACATCCGGAGCTACATTTCATGAAGCTCCGGATGCACAGGTTTTGTGCTGAGGCAGTTTGGAACTATTGAGTCATGCTACGTGCTTCAGCACTCTGCCTCCTCTCTCTGAGTTTGTGTTGTCTACAGCTGGCTGAGCTGTTGTTGCTCGTAGACACTTCCATTTTGCAACAATAGCACTTACAGTTGATCGGAGCAGATTTATCAGCACAGAAATCTCACAAACTAACTTCTGACATAGGTAGCATCCTATGACAGTGTCACAGTTAAAGTCACAGGACTCTTCATTATGACCCATTTTACTGCCAGTGTTTGTCAATGGCTATGTGATTGATTTAATCTACATTAGCGATGCACTGTTGAAAGTGAGAGGTCAGCTCAACTCAAAATGATACAGTAACTGATTACATGGATTTTCTTGAGTTGACTCGACTTGAGCACACAAGAGTTCACGCAACTCAAACTTCTTAGTTGAGTTCTCTTAATTTTTTAGTTCTGCATCTCAGTTAAGTACATAAAACAAACATGTTTTTACCCTCAACTTCCCCACAAGCCAGGACCCTTTCCATCACACAATCCTGCTAGACATTTTTGGGAGGGCTGTCCACAGACTTGTGGCCATGTAGAATAAAAAACAAAAACAAAAAAAGCAAAAATTTTTTTGAAAGTAAAAATAATAAAAATATTCTTTAAATAGACCTTCATTAAAATCAGGTGGCCTTTCTTTCTGCATAGTTAATTCATATTACTGGTTATATTTAACATGATTCATCATACCAAATTATTTAAAAGACATTAATCTTATTTTGCCACATACTCCCATCAAAACGATTACCCACTTGTGTTTCTTACTGTAAAAGAGAGCAGTAGGAGAGTTTAAAATATGCATTATTATCATGCAAACTGTGAATTGTCAATGTTGGTTCATTGGGTGGTTATTTTGAATTGGCAATTTTTTTAATGAGTAATTGAATTTTAATTGACTAAAAAAATGTGCTACCCTGCCTTCAAAACTGTTAAAATAAAAACAGTACTAATAAGTACTAATATTGGGTTTCACCATTAGAGAGCACATATATTAAATAAAACATATAAAGAGGTATTATTGTTGTTCAATTAAAACAACAATTGTGTATTTTTGATATTCTGTGCATCAGCAGCAAACCATGACTTGTAGATCTATGTCTTCAATTCAGGCCATAAATGACAAAGCTTGTTTTTTTGTTGTTCTAGATTAAAGAAGTTAGAAGAAGAAGTGTAAAAAGACATTGCATATATATTTTGGAAGTATCTAACAAACATTAACCTATATTTTACCTTGTATGTAACAGTTGTACAGTGATTTCTTCAGTAAAAAGTAATACAGTGACCACCAGTATTTTCCACTTCTAGAAATTCACCTAGTTAGGCTATGGCTCATATTTGTAGTTATTGACCCACTTAAATGATGTTTTTCTCCCAAAATTGGACCCACCCATTGAAAATCAAAATGTGACTGGCTGTGTCAATTGTTACTTCTTAATTTTGTTGGTAGTACATGTTACCGCTGTCCATCTCCTGAAGGCCTAACCAATTGGAGAGCTCACTAGACTGTTTTTATCCACCACAGAAAATAAAAATCCTCATTGGTCAATTTTTCTTTGAAATGAAATAAGTAGTACTTAATGTTTTGCAGAGTTTGAATATTACATAATTACATTAAATAAAAGGGTAACATTTTACTGTAAGGCTAAATGATAGTCACATAAGCCCTTCATGACAAGAAAAACATAAGCATTTACCAAGTACTTATTAAAATAAGTGTCATTTGTCATGACGGTTGCATTTGCCAGCCTTGATGTCAAGTTGATGTACCAACTTTTTTTCGAACATTAGGTTGTGTCTTGGCAATTTCTGGGATGAAATGACAGAGACTTTATAGATCAGTATATGTGCTGATGGTATGACAAACCTAAGCATAGTTTCACTAAAGTAGCTTGGCAAGCTTGTCATTTTCTCTGGCCCTTGGTCTGAAATGAGTTTAATTTTGCCATTTGTAAGATTTAAACTCTCACATAATCAATCAACTATAAGCTACAAAGGCTGTTGATAAAAGGTACCATGTCATTTCACCCCAAAAAATGTCATGACAACCCAAAGTCAGAAAACATATAGGTGTTGTGTCAACACCAAAGTTGACCAAGGCAGCCTTTATGATAGATGATGCATCCTGGATTAAGCTTTTATAAAGGATTGTGTAGGTTAATGTCAGTTGCTATGATAGGCTTAAGTAAAAGTCATGAAGCATAATGAACAAATCAACAAAAAAGTCAGACATGCATTCTGTAGTTCTGTGAAGGTTCCTCTTTGCTGTGCATATGTTCTTCAAATGTTTTTGACGGGGTAAAAGGCATCCCACTGGTACAATGGTTCACATGTGTGATGGTTTAGTTGACCACCCTACTTTGAAGATATTCCTTTCTCATACAAGACGTTGACGTGTGTGCTGTCAGTGTGGAAAGTATGTTTTAAATCACACCTCACAGAGTAAGACTTGGATTTTTTATGTGTGCGAACTTTTTGCTTTGTCTGCATTTAATTTTTCACATATATGGCAAACATGCAGATCTGAGAGTTCTCATTATGGTTCTATTCACAGTGATTGCGTGAGTTGTTCTTGACTAGTGAAGATGAGATTCTCTTGAAGTTAGATTCTCCAAGCCGGATTGCTTTGTGTAACATCTGAACGGGAATTTCAAAAGGCTCAATCAGTTTCAACTTAATGACTTGAGGGGAAGACATCTCAAGGAGAAGGCTTTTAATGATCTATTCATGTAGACTAACTCTCCAGAATTATTTGCTGTATTTATTGTTATTGACTGTACTTGTTTCCAGCATACAGTGGAGTAGTGCCTATCTTGTATCATTTCCAGGCTGGCCACTATAATTGGTTAAAAAGGATATTTCCAGTACACTTGGGGGAAATGGCTTGCTGGAAACCAAGAATCTCTGTTAATGCTAACCAGCACACTGTATAAGAGGTATTGCTATCCACTCCAACTCATGTTCATTTAAAAGGGAATTTTTCTGAATAAGTTGACTATTGAAATGTATACAAAGTCATTCGAAGTGGTTTGATAAGAGATGGTTCACTGTAGAGAAACATAGTGAATCAGATTTCTTTGCACAGGTGGTGATAAGAACTAAGGATCACAATGTTTAAATTTTATTTACTATCCAGACTGACCAGTGAACTTACACATGTCTTCTAAGCTTTTATATATAATGTTAATGACGGTAAAATAGCGAGAAATCTGAAAAAATGTTTCCTTGGGGGACTGTTTTGCCTAATAACAATATGAAGGTACCCCTCCTCCATAAATGAATTTGTAAAAATGTGTTTTAGGCCAAAAAACCTTCTTGAAACGATCATAAAATAATGTCAGGTGTCAGGCAGTGCATTCATACCCATTTCATATAACTTTATATGAGGTACTTTTTACAGACAAACTATCCAGATGTCTGGTTCCTATCAACACTACTGTGAATAATTTTGACTCAGTGCATTTCTCCAGAAAGTGGAATTTTACATCAAACCACTCTGAGTGACTGTCCACATTGTAACCCCCTTAATCGTAACATGACAGTCCCAGTCACACGTTTGTGGTAAAATCCAAGCAATGAGACTTTTAAAGGGTCTGGCAAACATTGTAGTTGTAGTACATGCCTGGGCCAAATCCGAACCAGCAAAAAGGCAAAAGGCAACGGTCAGAAATCCAGAAAAGAGTCCAATACACAAAAAAAAACCAAAAAAAAAAAAAACGAAAAAGGGTGCAACCAAAACCAAACACTCAGTTGTTCTACAAGTGAAACAATAACTCACAACTAACCTAGTCTAAAGCCCGGGCTTATATATTAAACTGAGAAAATCATATGACAGGTAAGACAGGTGAAACAAATCAGTTTTAAGGAGAGTTGGAGCGATGATGGTTGAGCGATTAGGTGGAGCAGTCACATTATCTCCCAAGGGATTCTGGGAAATGGAGTCCCTGTGTAAGTCGAGGTTGGAAAGATGCATGACATCAATTATGCTGAAATTTTGAAAACTCGGTGGAATGCTATGAGGCTGTAATGACAAGGCAGATATTGGACCATTTAATGAATCACTGGAACAAAAACAACAACACAAACGCAAAAAAAGTCTCTCTTTCCAGCAGGAATACTTTTATCCATTTTGTTTTTGGTCACCAACACACACACACACACACACTTTTTACACTTTATCATTAAAAACATTAACAACATTACGGCGCTCATTGGTCTTTGCTGTAATATCTTTCTCATTACCTCAGGCAACAATCATTAAAGACGCATGCACACTCCTTCAGGTCCCCTATCAGTGTCCAGTCGTATTCATCAGCACAATAGAAGCCCAGGCTAAATGATCTCCCATTAAGGAAGTGAACTTACTTATCTAGCCACTCTGGGCTTTGCTCACATGCCTCTGTGCTGCTGTCTAAGCATTAATGATCCCAATTAGTGCATGCAAATATTTACCACAGAGTGGCATGTGTGATTTATAATAGGGAAGACTCGCACTTCACTACCAACCTCGCTTTCTCTGTCTCTTACTCTGTCTCTCTTCTCATACACACACAAAAATGTCACTTCATCATCCACTAAAAGTGTAGAGAGCAGAATGATACGCGTCACTGAATCCTGGTAATACGGCTGATGGTCTTGCGTAAATGCACACTTCTCTGCAGGACTTGAATTATATAGATACCATTTCCTGGAGGGCGAATATTAGCAAGATCACATTCTCATTAAGTTGATAGAAAGACTGCTGCCTTTCTTTAGATATTAATATTCTGACCTATAGGGGTGCCTGGAGGTGACAAATGATCAGTGGATTTTGCACAGATGAGATAAATAGAAAAAATAATGGGGGAGAGAGGGAAGAGTGAGTGAGAGAGAACAAATGGAGAGAGCAAGAGAACGAGAGTAAAGGAGTATCAAAGCGAGAGAGAAGAGAGAGAGAGAGAGAGAGAGAGAGAGAGAGACAAAAAATAGGAAAAGCAAGAGACAGAGAGAAGGAGCACCAAAGTAAGAGTGAGAGAGTGAGAGAGTGAGAGAGAGAGAGAGAGAGAGAGAGAGAGAGAGACAGGGGTGGGGGTCTGGGGGTGACTGATTGAAAGAGCAAAACAGATAGGGAAGAGAGAGAAGAGAGCGGTGTACAAAATATCCTGCGGTATTCTAGCCTGCGTGGACAGTTTTTCATTTTATAAATACAACCTCATAAAAGTGGGAAGCTGTACAACATGTAAATAAAAATAAATGCAATGATATGCAAATCATTTAAACCCTATATTTAGAAATAAGGACCATATGAAATGTCAAAAAGATATGCCCATATTGAACATTTTGAATTTCTAAAAAGTTGGGACAGGGGCAACAAAAGACTGATAAAGTTGTATGATGCTGAAAGAAAACACCAAGAGGAATACTCCAGAACTAATTAGGGTAACTAGCAACATGTCAGTACCATGATGGGGTATAAAGAGTATCCTAGAGAGGCTGAGCCTTTCAGAAGCAAAGATGAGGAGGGGTTCACCACTCTGTGAAAGACTGTGTGGGCAAATAGTACAATTCAAGAATCGCTCAATGCTAAATTGCAAATAACCTGGGGATGTCATCATCTTCAGTAAATAATAATAAAAAAGGTTCAGAGAATCCATACAAATCTCTGCACGCAAGAGACATGACTGAAAACCAGTATTGGCAGCCCTGCAATAAAAACAGACATGATTCTGTAGCGGAAATCACTGCATGGGCTCAGGAACACTTCTGAAAACCAACGTCTGTGAGCACAGTCCGTTGATGCATCCACAAATGGAAGTTAAAACTCCACCATGCAAAGAAGAAACCATACATAAACAGGATCCACAAACGCCGCCACCTTCCCTCGGCCCAAACAAATTTAAGAAGGCGTGGTGGAAAAGTGTCCTGTGGTCCAATGAATCAAAATGTGAAATTCCTTTTTGTGAATCATTTGCAGAAACATATGCTGCCATCCAGACAACGTTCCCAAAGTGTTTTTAAATGAAAAGATGGTGCAACACAGTGATAAACTTACCCCTGTCCCAAAATTTTTAAAACATGTGGCTGGCATCAAATTCAAAATGGGCATAGATTTTTCAAAGAACAATAAATATTTTCAGTTTCAACATTTGATATGTTGCCTTTGCACTATATTCAATTCACTATGGGGTTTAAATGGTTTGCACATCATTGCATCCCCAAGGATTCCCTCACCAAGGTATTTCTCACCTTGGAAGAGAAAATGGAGACAGAAACAGAAAGAGAGAATGAGTGACAGAGGAATGACTGGGAGAAAGGGGAAAAGAGAGAGATAGAGAGAGAGAGAGAGAGAGAGAGAGAGAGAGAGAGAGAGTCAGAAAGCTCCTAAGCAAGAGAATGAGACATAGTGAGCAAATAAAGAGAGTGAGAGAGTGAGAGAACCCAAGGAAAAAAGGGAGAGAGAGAGAGAGAGAGAGAGAGACAGACATAAGAAAGTGTAAGAGAGAGAGAGCTTAGCTGAATAAGAGAAACAGAAATAGATGGCCATTTTCAGTAAGCCTCAGTTCCTCGATGTGGTTAAGCCTTAGGGGAAATCAGCTCATAAATATTCACGTGATCTGTGGAAATTAAACGCTTCTCTCGGGTGAGATGGTGGATATGCAAATGAGGAGGTGGACCCCCAAAAAAGGAAAAAATCGTTAAGCTGTTCTTGCAGCGAGTTACAGTGCTTGGCCCCCTATTACTACAATAACTCACACTGTATAGAGGCATCGTCCCTGCCCAAAGTGGACTCATTTAAATGCATTAGGTCTAATGGCTTAAACTCACCATATTGTACACATAGGCAGCTAAGGGGAGCCCCTTAAACACACACACATGCACGCATGCACACACACACACACACACCACGGTATCTATAATGGACACAACGCCTTCACCATTCAGTGTAATAGGATCCCCTGCACCCCAGTCTTTTGATCTCTGGGTGAGAGGAAGGGCTGGAGAGCCTAATTCCAGTGTTATTGTCTGCTAGATAGCCCTCCATTGTCTGCTTTTGTGTGTAAACCCTTCAACTCTATCTCCTGTCAGACAATAGCTGGACCCCAGCTTAAAGCCCATTTGTGCTGTTCAAGGCCCTCGTCTCCATAAATGCATTGAAATTGAGTTCATGGCACTTCCGGCACACTTCCGTCAGATGTTTGTCCGAAGGTTGTAGTTGTGTGATTGATGTGCATCTGGCATTTTCATGGCACTTTGACCAACCAGAGCATCTTGTGTGTGTGTGTGTGTGTGTGTGTGTGTGTATGTGTGTGTGTGAGAATCTATATGTGTTTGTGTGTGTAAAGGCTCATATTATGGAGGTCCCATTGTCTCAGGTGTTGATGCTGATCTTAAATATTCTTTGGGAAACAGAACCAACAGGAGCAAATGCCCTTTCTTTATTTTCCATTTGTACGGTATCCGTTCATTTCACATCTTTCAAAGCTGAAATTTAAGAAGTTTCATCATTTCCTCAGCATTCTGGGATACTAGAGGACATGTAATACATTATATTACAATACATTAAATTCAGCTAATTAGGAGTAAGTGTAAAGTAAAATGTACAGAAGAGTGGTCTCTGTAGAGAATGTGCAGTTATGTTCATGTAGAAAATTACACTTTATGACCAAAAGTTTGAAAGTTTGTAAAGACAAGCTCATCCAATATTTATTCTTATATTTATATTATATATATATATATATATATATATATTGGTCCATTTATTGTGAAATTCACACACAATGGAAAGGGCAAGAAGCATTTTCAAATTATCTCAAAAACTGAAAAATGGAAAAAAGAAATATATATACAGTATATCGCTGCTGTCGGAATAAACCTTGTATCTCCATTTTTTCCATTTTTCAGTTTTTGAGATAATTTGAAAATGCCTGTTGCCCTTTCCATTGTGTGTGAATTTCACAATAAATGGACCAAAAGAAATGACCCAAAATGACTTGGGAAAAAAAGTCTGTTTCCACTGATTTACATTAAAAGTAAAGTTTTTTTCCTTCTCCTGTAAAATTACCATTTTGGAGATACAATGTTTTGTACTGATAGCAGCAATTTGTAAAATCAGCATTGCAATTTTTATTTAAATCAAAAATTGAAGTTGAGGGCATACAGGCATTAAAACACGGTGTATTTCATGACTCTACACACTGAGCTATAAACGATGGTATTTTTTATAGCTTTATCTCCAAACCTAAATGTAGTGTGCTGTAATGTGAGAAGCAGGCTATGGGCTGTTTTGTGCAGGTCCCTCTCCTGCACTGTGATAATGTAATAGATGCAGTAGGTCTTTCCTTCAGGCTGCTCTCTCCATCTCATTTTCTGATTAGAAGCTCTATCTGTCTGCTCTGTGGCTCAGAGCCTAATTTATGAGTGTGTACTGCCGGCCAGAATGGGACGGACCAGGCTTGAGGGAGAAGTGCAATTTGTATTGATTTGGCTTTTGGATGGAGGGAAGAAGGAGAGGAAAGGGAGGAAAAGAGGAATGAAGGATGGCTTAGCTCATTGATGACTAACCCATCAGTCTTTGTTGGAAGAGCCGTGACAACCCTTTAACCTCGAGAGATGAGACGGTGCGAAGGTATAGAAAATGGTGTAGGCCTGCTTGTGAGGGAGTGAGTGTGTGTGTGTGTGGGGAAGGGGGTGTAATGTACCTGTACATCTCAAGAGAATTAAGATGAATAGCTAAAGAGCTGACTGAATGTGTGCACTATGTGGTCAAACAATAGAACAAACTAAAACTGATAGCATTGCCTCGTACACTCATTTGTAGCAGGGTTGAATGTTGGTAGGTCAAACAGTTCTGGGATTTCCATACAGTGTCTGAAAACTCACCACAGATACGTATGGGACCATTTAAGGTGAAATACACACTACTTGCACGCACCTATGAAACGTGTAAATGTGTGTCTGAATGGTTGTACACAGACTGCAGTCACAGGACATGGACGAAAAATTCTGATATAATATAGCTGTTACTCAAAGGCTGATTAAACTGATAAGAGCAGTTGTTTGTTCATTCTTAAAACAGGTTGAAAGGAGATTTTCCAACAGCCCTTTTCTTTTGTGCTGCTGAACATGCTCTTATTTTGTAAAACTCTGCCTTCCCGTTACAGTGCAGTGACTTCCAGGCATGATGAAAACCGTCATGCTCTGACCAGTGACTGCAGCCTTTGTACAGTCATTCAGACCCATGTATAAGTGTTTCATTGGTACGTGTAAATGTGTGTGTGTGTGTGGATATATGTGTGGGTAGTGTGCATGTGTTCAAGTGTTTTAGTGTATTTCACTGTACCTGCACCCCCGATATACAACCTTTATTATGATCAAACTTTACTGTGTCCAATTTTATTTACAGCACAACTCAGTGTTATGAGATAACAGGATTACATTTACAGAACAACATAATGCGTATCTCTCTCTCTCTCTCTCATTCCCTAATTCCCCTTTTTCTGTCTCTGCCTCAGTCCCTAATTCCTCATTCTCTCTCTCTCTCTCCTGTTATATCTAATTCTCTCTCCACCACTCTCATTCTCTTACTCCCTAACCCCTGGTCTCTCATTTTCTACCTCTATCTTTCTCTCTTTTTACCTAATTCCCAATTCTCTCTCTCTCATTCCCTAATTCCCCATTTTCTCTCTCTGCCTCAGTCCCTAATTCCTCATCGCCCCCCCCCACCCTCTCTCTCTCTCTCTCTCTCTCTCTCTCTCTCTCTCCTGTTATATCTAATTCTCTCTCCACCACTCTCATTCTCTTACTCCCTAACCCCTGGTCTCTCATATTTTCTACCTCTATCCTTCTCTCTTTTTACCTAATTCCCAATTCTCTCTCTCTCATTTCCTAATTCCCCATTTTCTCTCTGCCTCAGTCCCCAATTCCTCATTCTCTTGCTCTCTCTCTCTCTCTCTCTCTCTCTCTCTCTCTCTCATTCCCTAATTCTCCATTCTTTCTCTCCCTCAGCTCCTAATTCCTTATTCTCTCTCTCTCTCTCTCTCTCTCTCTCTCTCTCTCTCCATTCCATACCTATCTCATACCTATCCGTCCCTCTCGTGTTCTCTCTCCCTTTCTCAACCACCTCTTGTAGTCCCTCTTTCTTTTTCTCTCTTTTCTTATTTCTCTCCTTCTCTTTCTCTTCCCACTTCCTTTCTCAATTCAATTAATCTTTTTCTCTCTCTCTTCATTTCTCTTTTTCTCACCCTCTATCTCTCTCTCCCTATCGCTCTTTCCTTTCTCATTCACTACCTCTCTCTCATTCCCCAATTCCTCATTCTCTTTTTTTCACACCCTCTATCTCTCTCTTTCTACCTATCACTTTCTCTTCCCCTTTCTTTCTCTCTCTCTCTTCTCTCTCTCTCCCCTTTCTACACCCTCACTCTCTCCCGCTATCCGTAAGTTACTCTCAACTCTCCCCCTCCTTTTTCTGTCTTTCCCCTTCTCTCCCTCTCTCTCTATTTGAACCAGACTGCAGACATTCAATTTGGCCCTCATCAGCAGAAATGGCCAACACTGTTTAACCTCCAAAACCCTCTTCCACTTTTCTATGACAGGCTCATCCCTAAAAACGCTACCGCAAGCTCTCTCTCACACACACACACACACACATGCTTTCTGCCACCTTGTCACACAGCAGCTGTATAACACACTGTATAAATACCACAATACACACAACACAAAACACATGCTGAGCCTCAGACACACAGCCCTCACAGTCATAAGCACGAGGACGAGCAAACATTGCCACAGCTACAATCACATCTCTCACACATGCACAAGCAATTCATCTCTCTCACTCACACACACACACAGCAGGAAGCCTTTTCAATTACCCCAGCGCCGTCCCGCTGCCCGGCTGCGGGCTAACCTGCGGTAATTAATGAGCTTTTATACGCTGCAATCTGATCTCAGATCAGCATTGGACACATTTGATAAGCGGAATGGAAACTGTGAAAGCTCACTCTGACTGGAAACGTAATTACCTCTGTGCGCCTGCACACAGAACCAGTCAGGACACACCAGGCTTGCCACAAACCCCGGTTAAACACGCTCAAATGAAGCTGCCTGACTCACACCCGACAGGGTGATCTGTTTTGGCAGGTTCCGCCTGCTTAGTTTCTCCTTTATTTAGTTTTGGGTAAGAGCTGCTTAAACGCAATCATTTAGGTAAATGTTCCAACCCAATGGGTCTAATGAAGTTCAACATGGAGGAGAGAAGCTGTCTCTTAAAAAGACTCTCACTCAGTTACAGATAGCTATACCTTTAAAAACTTGTTCAAGTGTGTTGATCATCTCAGAGTTATCAATTCCTTTCTCCATTCTCTGTTAGATTAAGTAGTAAAACCATTCATGTGTATAAGTGAAATTTTACAATTTTCTCGTTTCAAACGTTCTGTGAGCATGATGGAGCACAGATATTACTAATAAATATTTCAAATCAATCAAACCAGATGGCTAAAGTGAAAAACTGATTTGTTACAAAACAGCTAACAGTTTGGATTCTTAAAAAAGAGATGAATATTACAGACAGTCAAAAAATTCTAATGATGTTTGTCCAAGTTATAACTGTACACAACATTATAGTACTATAGAACTTTAAAGTAGCACTTTTTCTTACCAAACTAAATTTAGTTGTTGGACATGGAGGGGTTAAGACAAGGGTGACCATACTTTGGTTTTCAAAGAAGAGGACACTGAGGGTGGGGGTGGCATGGTGCAGAATCTAAAAAGCAAAAGCCAACGTAAAACCAAACCCTGGTAATTTTAGGCAATTTAGAAGGACAAATTTTTCAGACTCCCAGAAGATAGATAGATAGATAGATAGATAGATAGATAGATAGATAGATAGATAGATAGATAGATAGATTCATTTAAATGAAATACTCTTGTAGATTTAGTAAATCTAGACCATAATGGCAATGTGCTGAATCATGCTTTTTATATGCCATATAGCACAGTAAGTAAACACAACAATAAACTGTGTCTTGCATTCTGTTAACTTATATTTAATTATTTGAAGCTCTATACACTCAAAATCTTAAGGTAGCCCATTTTGTTATGGTGCCTTTTATAGGCCCATATCATGAAGGATCATATGTCTTTGCGTCTTTGAAATAAAATAGTTTGATAGTTTTTTTTAGCACTGTGAATTTTCCAGTATCTACCCTTCACTCTCCATTCCATACAGTCCATATGAACTAGAACCTAAGCTGCAAAAACAGCCCGTTTTGAATTCACTGCTTCTGTAATGTCTAGAAAACCAACGTTACATATTTTTACCTATTCAGTCTACAGTAGTGCAGGTCCTGAAGTTTAGGGTTGTTCTCATGATCATATACGTGCTATATTTTAAGTACAGATGACTATAATAAGTTTGCCTTCGCATCCTATAGTTTAGTTTGGACCTTTAGTTTGACAAAAAAATTTGTGAAGCTATTGTTTGATTCAAATTGAAATCAACATAAGCTGTTATTATATATACCCCAGTTAATAAATCACTAAAACAGTTTCAATATTTATATCATTACAGGTTTTATATAAAATGTATTTAAGCAATAGAACACGAGAGGGAGTGTGTTATACACGATAAGACACAACGTTGGGTGTTCTACTGCTTTTAAACAACAGTTAAGTAAATAAAGTAAGAAATTAATAAATTGGGCCGTGAACTTGATAGTTAATGTTTTAATGTTAGTAATTCCTTCTGGCAAATTATAGTTCCTTAACAAGCAGCTTGCTACATCAGAGTGAGCTCCACTCACTTGCTGCACAGCTGGCAGTTCGTTCTCCAGCTCCTTGCACTAAATTCCCAAACAGCCATCACCACTGAGCAAGATTGTTTTTTTTATTGCGGCAGTTTTATGGCTCAGTCCGATTTGCTCAGACTCCGCTCAGTGGTAATGACAGTTTGGGAATTTAGTGCAAGTTAAGCAGTGGTGGACAGCAACTAAGTAAATGTAATTCGTTACTGTACTTAAGTAATTTTTTTGTGTATCTGTACTTTACTTAAGTATTTCCATTTTGGGCGACTTTTTATTTCACTCCACTACATTTCAAAGTCTAATATCTTACTTTTTACTCCACTACATTTAGAGAAATCTGTTGTTCCTTTTGTTTTTTGTGTGTATAAAAGCGTAACATGTCAAAACAAAAGAAGCGCAAAGCAAGAACACCAATGATGGAACTAACCTAACTTTGTGTAAATAGACCACAATATAGAAATATGTACACGTATGCAGTCGTGACTGGCATGTTTCTTTTTTTTCTGAATTCATACAAACACTTTCATTTTATAGTAAATTAGTTTCAGTTAGTTTATGTTTATGAACAGAGACCTACAGATCAATACAGTAAAGGAAAATTTATTTGTGATCCTGAGTTTAAAGCCCGTTTTTATTCAACTTGTAACTAATTTACAAAGTAATCTTAAACTGAAACCTTGCTTGTGTGTAAAAGTGATTTCAGAGCCACTCGGTTCTACCTGATGGAAACTGTTTGCCTTCAGTGTTTTGTGCTTATGATCATTTTAATAGAAGTCAGCGTCACTAATTAATGACGTTCTATTAAAAGACTGGTTTACCAAGAGAGACGCTGGAGGATTTTCACCTAAAAATGAGTTCATGAAGCGAGTCTTGTTATAAAAATGATAACAGGACATTAGAGCCATAATTAATCTTTTAGTACTTTTACTTTCGATACTTAAGTACATTTGAAAGCAAATACTTTTGTACTTTTACTCAAGTTGAGGTCAAAAGTAAGGACTTCTACTTTTACTGGAGTAATATTTCACCTTGGGTATCTACTTTAACTCAAGTACATGATTTGTGTACTTCGTCCACCTCTGAAGTTAAGTGACTCTTATTAGTCCCACAACGGGAAAATTTCACCTCCGCATTTAACCCATCTTTGAAGTGAAACACCACATACATACTAGTGAGCACACACACACAGATGCCTCAGTCACGTACTGTCAGCTCTGGGGATTGAACCGATGACCTTCTGGTCACAGGGCTGGTGCACGAACCTCCAGCCCATGACTGCCCCCAAAAAGGCTTATATATTCAGAGTCTGACCAAATCTGTAATCTTAAAAGTGTCCATTGTCTGTTTGTGCGCAAAGTAAGATGTAAAAGCGTTCAAATAGCTTGACCGTCTCCTAGCAAAGTCATTGCTTAGCAACGGCATCTCAGCGGCGTGATACAGCCTTTGTGAAGAACCCGAGATGTTATCAGAGAACTTGTGGAGAGAAGAATTACCACTCTGCAATGTCTTCCGGGTTTCTCAAACGCTAGAGGGCACTCCAGAGTGAGTCCAAAATGAATGGGTTGATATGGAGCATTTCAGCAAAATCATAGTTTATAAATTTTTTATTTAAAAAAAATACAATAATTTCCTGAACCCAGAGTAGCATAAAACATTTTGACACTGCTGTTATATTTTTAAGAGTTTTGAAACTCGAACTATAGGAGTTTAAGACAGCACCTTATTTATGTCCATGACGTCAGTGAGCCCGAACAGCCAATGAGCTGCTCCACTCGCCAATCAATAATCACTCTCTAGCATTAAATGTATAGGTACGATTTTTTTTCTTTCAGTGAAATACATCCTTCTACTTTAATATTAAAGAAATGTTCTCTGCGAGTGACTAGAAACTATTTTAACTTTTCGATTTTAGCTGTTTAGCACCATTTACTCCCATTCATTGAGGACTCACTCGCGAGCGCCCTCTGCTGATTAGCAGTCCTGTTTTTGATATAACAGGAAGAATAGTGATATAACAGGCTCTTAAATGGCTCGGTTAGAACACTTCCTAACCAATCAGCTTGCGTGGACGGAAGTGACTGTTGTATAATGCTTATTTAAAGGGCTTGCACCAAACACTACGGAGACGCCTCATTGGCTCTGCCGCTCCTCTGCTCCTCTTGATTGGTCCACTCCTGCTCTAGCTCCACCCGCTCATCATTATCTGCAGCTGTGTCTTGGCAATGGCCTAATGAGTTGAGCACAGACGGCATCTTTTCCTCATTGTTTATTTGGTGAATTTGTTGGACGGTTACATTTTATTCAGGGTAGCTGACTTTCAGTAAAGCACTAGTAAAGTTGCACTGTGCTCCCTGCTTCTGCTGTTAATTAGCAATTAGCAGTTACCAGCTCTGACTGCTTGCTAGAAACATTGACATTACATTACTGAACATACAATGAAAAGACTGGTTTAATGTTACCTGGGTGATGGGAGAAAGGAAAGAAGGTAATTGCCATGAATTGTTTTTAAAATAAAAATGAGACTGTTTGTGGTTAATGAGTGAGACTGGTTAATAGAGCTGCTCAAACAGGTGAAGCTAACTAGCTAGTTAAATGAGTAGCTAGTTAAAGCCATATGGTTAAGGCTATTTTACTTGTTGTACTAGTGAAAACTATTAATTTAACTATTGGAAGCAGCATTTTAGTGTTAGTTGTATGTTTATAAGGTGCTTTATAAATGTTTTTTTTAATAAATGCTTTGGCGTGTCTCCCAGAGCTCCAACCCAGTGTAACTTTGTTTCCTGCCTAAGTGTAAATGCCTGCACTAACTGAAACCAAGGCTGACGATACCTAGAAATTTAAACCCATACGCCATATGTAGCTAAGAATGTAAATGTCCCTGGTAAATTTGGTTTTTTGAATGAAATTAAATTAACATCATCTACAAAGACCGGAATTAACCTTTTTTATTTTGGCATGGAGGATATAACTGTTTGCTGAGTTTAATGTATTGAGGGGGAAGAATTAAAACAACTCTCTCTGGAAACTGTTTTATTTTCATTCAAGGTCAACAAACCATAGATCAGTGGGTTCCCACACTTACAAGAGAAGAAGCCAGCTTGAATTGCATAGTTTCTTGAGTAATCAAGGAAAAAGTTGCTATCAGGGCTGAATATTACTTCATTACTTTTAAGCTTTATTTGTGTTTACTATTATTGAAGTTACATACTTGTTGTATTAAATTTCCAGCACTTCTTACTGCTTACATTTTCATTTTGTCCCTCAAATTACTGTTACAAATTGAGATTTCTCCTTTTTTGTCCAGTCCTTTGAGTTCCTGCTGCCCATAAGTGGATCTGTGTAAGCACCACTTCACTAGAGCTCCTGTTTAGCACATTTTGCTTTTTTACTTTAGCAGTTTAGTTTGTTCAAATGTTGGAAAGATTTGGGCACAGAATACCTGTTTGCACACATCATCATCATCATCATCATCATCGTCGTTAACTGGTTAATCCAGATAGGGTTGTGGTAGCAGTTGGGAGAGCAGAGAATCCCAGATGACCCTGTCTCCCACAACTTCCTCCAGCTCATTCCCAGGGACCCCAAGCCGCTCCGAGGCCAACTTGGAGATGTAATCCCTCCAGTGGATCCTAGGACGACCCCCACCGGGAGGCATCCAGGGGGCATCCGAATCAGATGCCCAAGCCACCTCAGCTGGCTCCTCTCAATGTGGAGGAGCTCCACCCGGATGACCTTATCAAATAGAGTGTAGCCTGCCGCCCCACGAAGAAAGCTAATTTCCACCGCTTGTATTCGCGATCTCATTCTTTTGGTCATTACCCACAGCTCATGACCATAGGTGGTGGTCAGGATGCAGATGGACAGAGAGCTTTGGGAGGTTATGATGAGATGGGCAGTCGTGGGCTGGAGGTTAGGGAACTGACCCTGTGACCAGAAGGTTGCCAGTTCAATCCCCAGAGCTGACAGCACATGACTGAGGTGTCCTTGAGCAAGACACTTAACCCCCAATTGCTCCCTGGGCACCATGGATTGGGCTGCCCACCACTCCGGTCATGTGTGCTCACTGCCCCCAAGTGTGTATGTGGTGTTTCACTTCACGGATGGGTTAAATGCGGAGGTGGAATTTCCCTGTTTGTGGGATTAATAAAGTATCACTTAACTGGCCTTATGACTCAGCTCCCTCTTCACCACTACAGTCTGGTACAGTGACCGCATTACTGCTGCCATCTGTCCCAGCCTGCAGCCGATCTCACAATCCCTCTTCCCATCACTCGTGAACAAGACCCATAGATACTTAATCTCCTCCACCTGGGGCAAGTCCTTTCCCCTTACCTGGAGTGGGCATGGCATCCTTTTCTGGGCTAAGACCATGGACTCAGATTTGGAGGTGCTGATCCGCATAACAACCACTTCACACTCAGCTGCAAACCGCTCCAGTGAGCGCTGGAGGCATCCATGTGATTCAGCCAAAGAACAACATCGTCTGCAAATAGCAGAGACGCCACCCTCCGGCCTTCACACATAATGCCCTCCTGATCTCGGCTACGCCTTGACACTCTGTCCATGAATATCACGAACAGGAGTGGAGACAGGGCACAACCCTGCCAGCGCCCAATGCTAACACTGAAATGGTCCGACTTAATACTGAGTATACAAACACAGCTGTCACTCTGGGAGTACAGAGATCGAATGGCCCAGAGTAGTAGCCCTGGTACCCCATTTTCCCGGAGGACCTCCCACAAGATATTTCGGGGAACCTGGTCGTAAGCCTTCTCCAAATCCACAAAACACATGTAGACTGGGTTGGCAAACTCCCATGCCTCCTCAACAATCCACGAGACGGTGAAAAGCTGGTCTATTTTTCCAAGGCCAGGACGGAATCTGCATTGTTTCTCCTCAATCTGAGGTTCAACTATCGGTCGGAGTCTCCTTTCCAGCACCTTGGCATAGACTTTCCCAGGGAGGCTGAGCAGTGTGATACCCCGATCGTTGGCACACACCCTCCAGTCCCCTTTTTTAAAAATGGGGACCACCACCCCGGTCTGCCAGTCCGAGGGTACTGTTCCTGAGGTCCATGCAATATTGCAGAGGTGCGTCAGCCATGTCAGCCCCACAATATCCAGAGCCTTAATCATCTCCAGATGAATCTCATCCACCCTCAGTGCCTTGCCACTGAAGAGCTTGCCAACTACCTCAGTGACCTCCACCACGGAAATGGAGCTTGACATGCCAGAGGCCTCCAGCCCTGACTCCTGTGAGGGATTCTTCAAAGTGCTCCTTCCACCGACCCGACAGTATCCTCAATTGAAATCAGAGTTTCTCAATCCTTGCCAAATACAGCATGGGTGCAGCCACTCCAACCACTCCTGAGTTGCCGGACAGTTGTCCAGAACCTCCTTGAAGCAGCCCGAAAGTCTTTTTCCATGGCTTCGCCAAACTCCTCCCACGCTCTGGATTTTGCTTCTGCCACCATTGTTGATGCCAACTTTTCCGCCTCTTGGTTCCTCTCTGCTGAGTCGGGAGTCCTTCGGGCCATCCAGTCCCTAAAGGCCACTTTTTTCAGCTTGACGGCCTCCCTCACTACTGGTGTCCACAGCTATGCCTGGCAGATTCCACAATGGAGGTTTCGAACAGGGTCCATTCAGACTCTATGTCCCCTATCTGGCCCAGGACATAAGAAAAGCTCTCCCAGAGGTGGGAGTTGAAATCATTCCGAACAGGGGCCTCGAACAGTCGTTCCCAGCACACCCTCATTGTTCGCTTGGGCCTACCGGGTTTGACCATCAGTCTTCCCTGCCATCTGATCCAACTCACCACCAGATGGTGATCAGTTGACAGCTCAGCACCTCTCTTTACCTGAGTGTCCAGAACATATGGTCCCAAGTCAGATGAAACGACAACAAAGTCGATTATTGACCTCTGGCCCAAGGAGCTTTGGTACCATGTACATTTATGAACATCCCTGTGTTCGAACTTGGTGTCTGTTATGGACCATCCATGCCTGGCACAGAAGTCCAATAACAGGCTGTTCTTCCCAATCACGCCTCTCCAGGTCTTCCAGTCATTGCCAACATGAGCATTGAAGTCCCCCGGTAAGACTATGGAGCCTGTAGGCAGGACCCTTTCCAGAACCCCGCCCATTCGCTCCAAGAAGGCCAAATACTCTGACCTGTTGTTTGGTGCATAGGCACACACCACAGTCAGAGTTTTCCTCTCTGCAATTTTAATTTGCATTGAGGTGACCCTCCCGTCCACTGGGACAAACTCCAACTGCACGGCCGAAAGCTGGGGACTCGCCAAGGTCCCCCCTGCAATCTCCCACTGCCTGTGCAGCACTGCACCGCTCCCCCATGCTGGACCTGCCCGGCCACTAGGCACTCGCCGGGTGACACTAACACCAGGGCTGGCTCCAGGGGTATGTCCCGGTGACCTATGCTGGGCAGGGTACACGGTATTCTGTGCCTGTTTTTCATGGTGGGTTTCTGGAGCGTGTTGGTCTGGGTCTTCACTCCAGACCTGTTCGCCCTTGGAGACCCTACCAGGAACATATTGCTCCTGATGACTTAGCTCTGAAGATCCCTAGACACACAAGCCTTTCCGCCACGACAAGGCCCCGATCCAGGATGGGTATTTACACATACTTTCACTTAAGTATAGTTTCTTGGGAGTTTTGTACAGTGCTTATTATTTCATGATTTATTTTTTTTCCCAAAACAAGTAATACCTTGTAATGCTGAACATGATTATTAATGACTACTATGAAATTTTTTTTTCTATACCCATGCATTTGATGTGAACTCACAAATGAAAATATAACTGCGTTCTCTTTTCTCTGCCAGGTGTATATGGTAACAAAGTAATTCCTTCACTTTGGTCAAACACAGATTGACAAGGCCATTGTATGTAGTGTACGTAAATGTTTGAAACACAGCTAACATGAATAAGTATAAAGGGCTGATGGAGATTAACAGGTGTTCTGTGTTTTAATAATGCCAAAATATTTTTCAAACTAAAGATATTTATCAGCAAGAGATACAAGAGATTACTGATCACTGTTCTGGTTTATTATGTCTGTTGCAGGCATCTGAGTTAATATGGATGGATCTGCATTTCCCTTGCACTCCTTTTTGAAGGATTGCGCTCTGCTTTTGCTTCCTTCCCACCATGTAGTAAGTAAGTAGACTCACTTTACCCCTGGGCATCGGCTTAGCTCTTCCAACTGCTCGTCCTTAAGCATCCTCAAAGATATACCTCCAGAAGTGTGATGGTGGGGGCTGTAGTGGAGGAGAGAGCGCAAAGGAGAGTAAAATCAAGCATAGTAAAGGGGGGGTGGGGGAGAAGAGAGGGGTGCAACTATTCTAAGGAATAAGGTAGTGATGAGTATGGATAGTGGCGATAGGCCCTGCTGTGTGTGTGCTGAGGCAGTGTGTGTGTATATGGAGAGATTGGATGTGGGTGTGGGTGTGTGTGTGTGTGTGTGTGTGTTTGAGCCTGACTCTGCTGTTGCCTCTGTAGTCACCCTCGCAGAGCTGTTGAGTCAGCCAGCCTGCTCCCGCTGCTGCAGGAGAGAGGATTCCTATCTACTGCTGGGATATCCACACCCACGGAGACACACACTTTGACATTTCGACGGGGTCTTCCCGACCCACAGACCAATTCATTTTTCCAAAAGAGGAGGACAAGAAAAAGAGGACAGGTGTGTAAAAAGAGAGACTCTGCGACAGGAGTGGACTCCTTGAGCTGATAGAGAGAGCTGAGGTAGGGCTTTTTACTTCTCTTGGAGCTTTCTCTATGTTGTGATGGGTGGCCTGAGGGTCAAGTGTGTGTATATATGAGTGAAAGTAAGATTCTTCTTTGATAGTAGAATTTCAGAGATATTGGCAGGTGTTTAAAATTCGTATGTTGTGGAAGCGGAGAAGTGTGCCACTGAGCTGATCACCATATGGCATAACTGGTCCAAGTTTACTGGGTGGTTTCTTGCATTTTCCACTCATATAAAAGATGCCAAACTGTCAGTGGGGCAGCGCCCCTCTTGTTACTGGGGTGAGGCCCTCAAGGGCTTGTCTTTAATATCTTTTAATTAGGGAACACAATTTGTAGCACAGTTCATTGTAATTGTATTTTGTAAGTTACATTGACTCCACACACCCTTCCTTGTCTCCAGTCTTTTTGTTGTTGTTTTTTAAAAACAACAAACAAATGTGTACTTTTTCCCCGGAAAAAAAACTTGTTTAAGGTGCAGTTGGACCTTAAAATTGTTGTGCATTTACTTTTTGTACCTGTAAGATACATGGAAAAAAAGCATTCCTGCACAGTGCCTTTTTTCTGATGGTGTAGACTTTTTCTTTTTGCATCTCCCACATTGCAGTAATGCTTAGTTCCTTGTTCCTGTTTGGGGCATATTAATATGCGATAGTGTTTTTCATTTTGTGGGCGCAGCCGAAGAAAAGTTGTGTGTATAGTGTATATTTTTGCTGTCATGTGAACTTTGTAGCTTCATTTATTATGTAGTATTTTTTACACCCATTGAAAATCCCGTCTCCCTTTGATGTTATGTGAACTTGATAATGAATAATCCAGTGGTCCAAAGTGTCTTGGAAAGAAGTCTTGCTACATTACTGTACTGTGCAAAACTGAGCACCTTTATTTTACTTCCAGTCAAAACCTTTTAAGCCCCTAAATGGAAGTTTTTCACTTTTCCGTGTCCTGGGCTGGGGTGTGGGGGAACATACAATTTGACAGGAAATTGCACAGCAGATTCAACTTTATTTTTTTCTGCTTTTACTGTGAGCAGTAAAAAGTTTTTTTGGAAAACATACTTACAGGAATCTGCTGGGTTATTTTTCCACCACCTTCATAGTTCAGTCTTAGCAGGTGTCTGAGATAATCTGAGTAATTCCAAATGCATTCAGTGATGGTCTGGGTTCTGGGGTGGTCAGTCCATTGTTCTGAGTACACCAGCAGCTTCTTTGTCTTTCTTTTTTCCCCTCTATCGTTCCCTTGACAGCCGTGCATGCTCTTATGCTTAGTGTTGTCTTCTCGCGGTGGAAGGATGGACAAACACCTGTGTCTTTTTTCTGTTTGTCTTTCTTCTTTCTAAGATGAAAGCTTTATCTAAAGGTGACATTTTTGTGGTCCATTTTCTGTCTTTTATTCTTTTTTTCCCTTTTTAACTTCAGTTTTGGAAGAAAATCCACCCCCACTTTTCTTTTGACTTTCCACCTCCTTATGCCAGGGGATTATTTTACATCTAACCTCCTCATAAATATCTCCTGAAAAGCTAAATACCTTTGCCTTTTTAATGGGCATTTTGACTGGAAAATAAATGAAGGATGATGTCTAACTGCGGCACAGCTCTTTGGTTTTGAGGCCAGCCCTGCTGCATGTAAACTGGGGCATGTGTTTGTCTTGCAGCTTGAGTGTCTATGTGTGTGTCTTCCTGGAAGCTATAGCTTGTGGGTTAGGGAGAGACTCAGTGATTTGACACTGGCCATCAGTCCTTCCGACAGCATATCCATCACTTGATGCTGCAGGATGTTAAGCTTTACTTTTAGACGCACGTGTGCCTGTGTGCGTTCGTGTTAATTATGTAACCATGGTTCTCCATACCATTTCAAGGTTGTTTAGCAGAGCCCTTTTTGGGTGTTTAGGTTGAATCTTTTTGAGGAACTGGTACTCAAAGGTTTCCTACAGGTCTGTAACAGTGAAGGATAATACTAGTGAGCTGTGAAAGAAACTTGCTTTCTTTGTGCTTTTATGTATCTTAATCACCAAACCAAGCTCCTACCACAGCTGTCAAAATCAACTTGTCAGCTCTGCCCACAAATGCACTGTTTCTGAAGCAACTGTTGTGAGGCTGAGCAGGCTTTACTCAAGCTTTAATTCAGACTTTGTAAAACACCTAAATGTTGAGTGTCCTTCATTTTGAATGATTAATGACATTTAGTTTCTCTGCATGTAAAAGGCATGAGATTGTCTGTCATCAATGTCATTTGAGTTAATGTTACCGTGGGAGATTTGTCGTTTCCCGTCTTGTTCGCATTAGCAGTGCTATGATATTAAACGCCAACCTAAATTAATTAGGTTGTTGGGGATTTTGTCAAAGCTTGTCTAACCTCAACAGTTGATGTTAATGGATAACTTCCAGTTCTAGCCTTTTCATCTGTTTGGTGACAACACTGTATGACTGCGCCATTTTAATGAATAGGAGAATGAATATGTTCTTTGTGCTTTAAATATTAATGTACAGCAATCAGAAAACGGATATTGCTGTGCTGTTTCCCAGGGTAAGCTTAACTAACTTGACACAGTTTAATTACTTCAGTTTGATCATTAATCTTAACGCTTACTGTAGAAAGCCATCAAAACTGGTCAGTATTATAACCTTTCGCATAACCCTATGGCCAGCCAGCACAATTCAGTGCTTGTGTCTGAGAGCAGCAAAAAATTCCAGTCTCCACTGTGTTGGCATCAAAGTAGTTTTCCCCCCAAAAAAATAAATAAATAAAAATTACATCAGTGTGAGCTAAGGTTTCAATATTGCTTTTTTTCCTTAAACACTACTGAGCTTCTTAGCAGCTCCTTGTATTCCTCTTTCTCCATGTGATGGCTGATCCTAGATCAGAAAAAGCGGAATTGTGCCATATCTAGTCAGGTTTTTGCCATTGCTGATGGCTTGGTTTAAAACGTTTTCTACTAGCTCCGTCTGTTTCTCTGTCTGTCTCTTTCTGTGTATATTTAATGGGAGGCAGATGGGTTTGGTCAAAGCAGAGATGAGGTTTTGCATTTGAAATGTAAAAAGCAATTAGGCCAGACTAGAAAAGGAAAGATTAAAATTTACCAGGTCTGTCCTTCTGTAGAGATGCTGTTGTAATGGGCGTGCCTCTAGGAGTATTGTCTGTGACTTCTCATTCATGTTTTGTTCTCTTTACTATGCTGCATGTCTAACATGCTTTTCAGATGCAAGAATTTGTTTGTATTCAACAGCTCACCATGTTGACTATCAATGGAATGTAATATGTTCATGTGAAGTGGGATCACTTTATCCCCCCCCTGGATAAACTACAAGGAAAGCTGCAACACAATTTGTCCACCTATGGATGCTTCCTAATTATGCTTAGAAAGCGGGTTCTGTCAGCATCGTCAAGGTAACTGGATTTCACCATAGCAACTCAATGACTCAGCCGAAACTAAGGTCTGGAAACCTTAGTCAAGTCTGTGTATCTGTCTGTCTTTTTCACACAGCTAAAAAGGTAGAGCCCTTTAGCTCTGATGTAATAAAATAGCTTTTCCTGATTATGAGCACAGATATAGGGAGAGCTGCTTGAATCTGTGAAGAGCACTTGTAACTTTTGACTTCACAAACGAAAAGTGGATGATTGTGCATTCTTAAAGACATTTAAGACACTGAGCAATATTCCCATACCATTAGAACACTCACTGCAGGAGCTGACGCCTAGTTATTTCAAATCCACATTCCAGTAACATTGGATGTTAACTACTAGAGCAAGAGCCAAATCACCATTGATCGAGGGACGGGCTCAAGGTGGCTGGCAGCTTTAAATTTCCCTTCTGATATAAGTGGACGACGTGCATTTTTCCATTTCTCATGCCGTTTGGAGTTGGTGAATAAGCATAGATTTTTCACTCTACAAAATGGCTGTATTGATGATGCACAAGCATTGCCTTGGCGCTTTCAAGAGATGGAAAAGCACATGAAATCAAATCACCTGTTACAGCTAGCTCAGAATGGCATCTTCCTTTCAGCCTTTTACAGACCTCTTCAAATGGTGCAGAACATCCATCTATTTCCTTCTTTTCTGTTCTTCAAGCCTGGAAAACATGTAGGTTTTGCTAAGTGTTTTATCTCTATTGAGGTCTCTAAAAGCTTTTTCTCTGATAGATTCTGTCTCCTGCCAAACTGATGTGAGTGCCCGTGTACTTCTTCCTTGATGTTTCTGGGGTGGGGGTGGAGAATGGGCCAATATGCCTACCTGTTGTTGATCTCTTGGGACTTTAAATTTCCTTCATATAATGAAATGTATGGAAAACAGGCTTTCTGCCTGTTAGTGTCTGCTCTCTCTTTTGCTCTCTGGTCCTACCCCAAGGCCAGACTGTGAGACATGCTCCAGAACGGCAGATTGCGTGTAAATGAATGCTGGGGAGAAGGAAGAAAGCCACATTTCTTCATCAGCGATCTCCTCTGACAGTCTCTCAAGGCTTGTGCTAATGAAGCCACATTTATCTCTGGCAGGCCCAGATTCCATTAGTCTACGTCTAATTGTGTTAACTCTTGACATGGCCTCAAATGGAGTATGGTGGTCAATTTGTGTGCATTTGTGGTTTTTACAACGAGGACATGCAATGACTTATTCATTCTGTATCCAAAAATAGATTTTTCCATTTTGAAAAGTGTCATGTTAATTTGTTACTTTTCGTCCGTTGCACATCGCATTAGAATTAAAATCTAATATCCAGTTTGCTTTGAGATGAAGATGCATCGTCTTCAGAGAAGTGCAAATGTGATTGCACAAACTTTGTTGCATTATCTCTGAATCGGTTGCTAGACAAGGTGTCAAAGTGGGGTGAGTGATATCCCAATAAATTGGCTCATGATGAGCTTTTGTGGGTGTCTTGAGTACAATCAAACCTTCTACAACTCTGGCCACTCGTTGGAGGTTTGGTCCCAGGTGGTGTAGATGTCTATCACTTTGCCCTGTTGTCAGGAGGTTGCAGTTCAGTTCCTGTTCAGCTCAGTTCAATTGTTGGGAATCCAGGAGGGTGTAATTGGCCCTTCTTAACTGCTTTGCTGCACACTAGGTGAAGTGCTAAATTTTAAAAAATTGCTCTACTCAGCTGTGGCAATGCAATACTGGTGATTTTCTGTTTTCCTTTTATCTAGGTGTAGTTGTTGTTTTTTAGTTTAGCGCTGTAGTTATGGTTAATATAGTTGTCAATAGTCTTTCTAATCTCTTATCTCCTGTAAATACTTCCTCAGTGCTTCTTCAACTGCTTAAACCACATTCAGGTTTTTGTTAAGGTTGTGCCTACTTGTCAATGTAGTTTAGGACACAGTATGACCTACTGTTAGATATGTTAACAAAACCTCACGGTCTAGCTTGAAGCTGCAGGCAGCCGTTTTAGACAACAGGTCTTGTGAAATCAACCTTAATCTGTAGTGTCTTATATGCCTGTGACATGCACATGAATGGGTGTTGTGTGTTGTGCTAGGGCTGAGCAGTGTTGCAATAATACTGTGCATATCAGTTGATATCGATAAATGTTGGTCATATTCTTTCAAGTTTAAAAGCTAATTTGCTCCTGAGGGGGCAAGTTGAACAAAGCAGATGGTTAATTTAAACTGTTCTTTATGATCAGAACATGACAAACATAGGAACACCTGCAAATCTGTCCTGGGATGGTGGGGGAATGTTTCCCAGGTTAGCTGATTTTAAAGCAGCACCATCACAAGCACAGCATGACCACAGTTTTTGTGATTTCTTAATTTAAAAAGTAAACTGATTTAGCTTGTCTGGGGACAAATGTTAGGCTATGTGGTTACAGGTTCTAAACTGTAGTTTCTCAACAACGTCTGCTTAGTATGAGCAGTAAACACTATCTGGCTCGGTATGTCCGAGATGGATCATGCTGTCTTCCTTATCGCTCCTGCAACATCCATGTCACGAGTATATTGCAGTATTCAAACACCAGCTAGCAGATATCTGGATTTCTCTATTCTGTCGTAGTAGTTTGAGGGATGGAAGAACTGCAATATCTTTGATGCTTGCCATGTAAAAGACAAACCTCTGTGGAATTAAATGCTGAGTGATTCTATTGTACCCAAAAGGAGGACATTATCTGGGGCTAGCACTGCAGGTAAGCTACTAAGGTCTGTCTTTGTCTTGGTGTAGTTCACTACACTAAGGCAAAGGCCATGCTGTGCACGTAACGGAGGTGCACAGAGGTGTGCGTGACAGAGCTGGTAAAGTTGTTATCTGAATGCTTCCTTAATTGGATGCAATGCTGCACAATATCTAAAATGTTTAATTTAAAAGTCGCTGTACTCAGTTTTAGGGTGGCACCAGTGGTGAAATGTCTGTTTCAACTTTGATGCTCTGTTCCACAGCCTACTGATAGCCTAACACTGGAGCTGTGAATGTGCTAGTACTGGTTAAGTTAGGAACGTGTTATCATATGACATTGTGCTGTTGTGGGTTAATGGAGACCAGTAAAACATTGGTGGCAATGGTGTCTGAGTTAGGGCTGAGAATGTGTGGTATAATGGTGAACGTGGCGTAGGCTGACTGTAACCTTTTGGTGTTCAAATCATGCAATTCAGAATAATGTATTGTATCATGTATGCAAAGCATCATGAAATGTATTTTATACTGTGAAAATGTCATGAGAACAGAATCATCCTATAGCAACATGGCTGCTGTGGTTCTCCATCCTGACTACTTCTCAGGCTACAAGCAGGGACAGATTTTATTGCATAAGCCTTCTCTCAGCTCTAGAGTGTGCGCAGGAGCGTGATGGCAGTCACCTCACAATTGCAGAGCCGGTGAACAGCCTCGGTGGTGGAGCTGATGGAAGAGAGGAGAGGCAGAGACAAAGTATTACCAGAGCACAGAGATGAGTGCACGCTGAGAGATAACTGCTAAGTAATGACATCATTTCCTACAAGCCAAGGTCATGGTGAAGTGCAGCCCTTTTAGAGGTGACTGATATGCAGAAAGGGTGTTGTTCTTTTTTCTTTTTTTCGTAGAGGTGATTGTGTTGGTAACCTTTTGACCCCCTTAAGTCACACCAGTTTTTGCTATGAACGGTGGAACTGCATCATTAGAGGGGCATGCATGTTTCACCTTTTTAGCTTTGGTTGTCATTTATATAATAAAATTCCAAATGTTCCAGATGCTCCTGCTTTTTTAATGCAGGGGTGGATAGTGGATCTTTGATGATAAACAGAAAAATACAGGAGGTGACATTTTGGAATAGCGTCATCACTTCTGCAAATGTGGTTTAGTTTGCAGTTGCAGTGAGTTATTAGTTTGTAGCTTGGTATAAGCATTTTATTTGCATGCTTTTAGCGCTGTTGTGCTATTGAAAGCTTGGTGAATGATGTTACTCTGTGATTTGTCATGTGTTCATGAGCATTTGCTGTTTATTGCTCATTGTACTGCCACACTCACATTCATATTGCACTGTTTGTGCTCCTGAGAATATTTTAGTATTATTCAGTGCATGTGGTGTGCTATCATTGCATCATAAACATGTTTTGATACATAGCCTTCTAAAAATCATCCTCAGTATGTCTTGCATATGGTTCGTCACAACATGCATGCACATAAGGAGGGAGAGTTGTACACAGAAGGTATTTTATTTTCTGAGCGGATATGAGACTGTAAAGTCTGGGCCACTGTGTTGCATAATATGTGATGTATGTATGTATGTATGTATGTATGTATATTACAAGACTATGCCAGCCTAGTTTTGCCAGACCACCAGGCCACACATGCTCTCCTTTGCAACTTATGGTAAATGATGCCATGGATGTTGAGGGGAACACAGCTGTCAGTACATGACACTCTTGAAACAACACACTTGTAGGTTCAGCATTACTACTGTAAAGCCTGTAGCGGTATGTGCATTTTTACTCAAGCCAATATGACTGCTTGGGGCAGCAATATACAAACATACCCCACAGGGAAGTTAACCAGCTCGCAAACATATGGTCCAAAATTAGCCTTTCAAAGTTTTTAGCTAGACACACAGTCTGCTCCAAGAGCACACAATTATGGTTGGGCTTCAAAATAAGAAGCTGACCATCACTGACCAGTGCTGGGGTTACTTAAATATTTAATTCCTAAACTGTAGTAGGATCACTTTATTGCTTGCAGGGAAAAATACTCTGTTCTTGTTACGTTACATATGTCTTGCTGTCTCAACCTCAAATACATTATACCACTGGTAACTAGCAGATCTGACATCATTTAGACTGTATCTCACCATCTTGTATGATATAGTGTGAGAGAGTCAAAGTGAAACACTGTTGACTGGCCTCTGGGAGTGGGAGGAGCTACCTAAGTGATCGTTTAAACAGGGACTGCAGTATTTACTACCATTTTGTTAAATGGTCACTTAAACAGCTTCACTTAAACATAAAAAATGGGCTGCTATCCCAGTTTACTTTATCCCTGTTTACTTCCACGTTGCTTGGTTTAATTAACTCTTCATGTGCTGTTTTAGATAAAGTTTAAAAAGAAATTCTCTGATATTCAGATACTTGGTTTACAAATTTGAACATTAGAATAACAAAAGCCCATCCCCAGTGTTAAAACTCCAGTACTCTGTCAACTATGCCCCCTTTTTCTTTTTTTTTAAAATTTAAATTAATTATTTCTTCACTTTTTGCAGGTTGCTCTCAACTAACGCTGATTTTAACATGCTCAATTGGCTGAAAAAGCTGACAAGGAGCCAGAAGAGCTCCCTCTTTGTTGGCTTGTGGCAGCCTTCAGCATATTTTAAGCAGGAATACACACACAAAATGCAACAGTCTTAGCCTTAGCTTTTATAGCACTGTATAGCATGAGAAGCCCTGAACTCTGGTGCCATGTTGGTCACTTGCTCCTCCTTAGCATTGAGAGGGTTGGGCATCGGCCTGCAGGCACTTGAGGCTCTGGCACCTGCTTCTCATGCCATTCAGCATTAGGAAAGCTAAGGCTGTGGCGTTAAGCTCACCTACCGCTGCCTCTCCTCTCTACAGCTGTCGCTGCTACACTGCTAGCAAGCTACAGATAAGTACAATTACTTTTGGACATATAGAAGTTAGCAGGCCAACTGAGAGCTAGCTACTCTTTAAAATGTGCCATTCAAAATTAGTCAATTAGTCAGTGAGCAAGAATGCCTGCCCTAGGCTGCCCTGTTAGGCTGTCTGGCAAAAATAGCCACCAAAAAGGAACTTTTAGGTCTGCCTCGCCTATATGTGCAGTTGTCTGGCCATTCAGTTGGTGGTGAAAGGGGCCAAGGGTGGATAACTATAAGGTGGGTGGAAGTACAGGGCAATATCTTGTAATGAAGTTGGTGGTAAATGGAATACAATGAATAAACAAAATACGATCATTATTTCTGCTGTTAAAGTTTTCCAGCAGATGACTATGACATGGTTATACAGAAAAAGAATATTCTATAAACAGGAAGCTAAGCTTCAAATAAATGCCTTGTCCCAGGGTTAACGTTACATAACCATAAACTGGGGCAACTAGGAAAGTAAGGTGAGTGCTGTGCTGTCAAGTGAGTCTTGGATGAAGTACTTCAGGATGAATGTCTTGGCAAACTGCAGGCGCCATGAATGTCATCCATGAGTGTGCTCCATATGGGGTGAGAGTGAGTGTATTGGAATGGATGAGGTTTAGCTCTTATAAAAGGCAAAGCTTTAATGTTTCCTGTGTGATGTGGTGCTGGCGCGAGAGCAGCGATCAATAGCAAAACCTGTGATCCGTATCCCATTAATGGATGCAGGTGCATTACAGATTAAACACAAAGGGACAATTGTGGCACACACCATTTCCACACCACTTCTTTGTGAGCAAAGTCGAGGTATATATGCCAAAACATTACCGAACACTGGCAGAGAAGTTTAGTGTTGGACAAAACATCAAATTTAAGCAAATGTGTGCTTGTGCCAAATGCTATCAAATTCATAGCTAAAAATATCATAGCAGCCTCAATTTACCATATATTTTTGCCTGTACTGTGAAAAGTTGTCATGATAGTTAGAAGTCTCAAGTTGAGTCCTAAGATGGTACAAGTCCCAAATTCTAATCTATGAGTCCTAAACAAGTCAGTCTGTATTTTTAACTTAAGGCCATTTCAACACTAAACACAAAGTATTAGTAATGGTATATAGCCTTGTTTAATAACAGCATATTGCTAGTGCCTGCATATTAAGTTTTACATAACTGACTGTTGTAATTGTATAGACAAAGACATATGAATCGTATAGACAAAGTGGTACAACAAGATTATTTAAGGTAATATTAAATTTAAAAAGGGGGGAAAAAAGTTTAAAGATAATTCTTGGGAGCAAAAGATTAAAATAAAAACTAGCTAAGCCAACAGAGTCTAACAACTGCTAGTCTAAATTATATTTATATAACAAAAATGAGAACCATTCCATTTCCATAAATTGTGCAGTAGTTAGGCACTGGAATGTAATCGCTGCACCATGAAGGTGGATTCAAATACGAAGCTGGCGAATAAGAAGTCAGCTTTAGCATCAAGATGAATGATGCACTTGTTTAAGCTGTTAACATGAAATGTAACCATTTATGTGGAGTCCCATCTGCAGTCAGATGATTCTCCACGTTTCTTTCCTTTTGGATCTTGAGTCTGTCCAAGTCAAAAAGCTCCAAGTCTGAGTTGTTGGCTTTCAAACCAAAGTAGAGTCTCAAGTCATCAAATTCATGACTTGAGTCTGACTTGCGTCCAAGTCATATGAGTAAAGTCCACACCTCTGTATGCAACAACTGTTGTGTATTATACTACAGGGATGTAGGGATGTGACTAAAAGCACAAAACTCAACACATTTTCAGCGTGGTGTTGTTTCTCATGGAATTTAAAGTTCCAGATAATGTTAAAGGTTATGGCTGACACCAGCTATCCCAGAAGTGGTTTCATTTGCTGTTTAACATTTAGCTATAATATAATATTATAATATAATATGAGCTGTATGCAGATACTCCTGTAAAAACATTGCAGATTAACAACCCCTGGTGTGAAGCTAACGTGTTAAAAGTTGGGCTTTGCTGATATACATCACACGTTACAAGGCTGTTTCCCTAACTTCCACCCCATGACTGCCCCCTCAGTGTACTGAATACTCCCAAAAAGAACAAAGACTTAAGATGCTTAGGGCTAAATTGGTGGTTAAATCTATTGTTGGGCCCTCCTGTAATGAGTGTTGCATTATGGGATTTAGCATATCATGAAGATTGGCTATCTAAAAAGTATGCAACACATTTAAACCACATACATGTGGTTGTTTTTGCTTTGGGGTAAGGTAAAAATCGTGTAAGTGGATTTATTGGCAACCTAGTGCTATAATTCTGCCTCTGCCTAATTTTGCTCTTATCTTATTGCCACCCCTGTTTTCTCTCTCTCTCTCTCTCTCTCTCTCTCTCTCTCTCTCTCTCTCTCTCTCTCTCTCTCTCTCTCTCTCTCTCTCTCTCTCTCTCACCCTACAAAATGATGCTTCATCAGCTCTCCAGGGACCTCCAGCATGGATTCAGGGACACGGGGACTACCTCATTCATCCTCTCCCCAGCTCCTCTTCATGTGCTTTGGCTTGGTATGGCCACCCAAAGTCCCTCAACGGCACCCGCAGCCCCCGGCTCCCTCTCCATCCCTGAGTTTAATTACCTGATTGAAGTCAGCCCCTCTCCGTTTATCAGCCGTAGTGAGCGAGCAGGAAACAGGGTGTCCTCAGCTCTAGCTGAAGGACAAATGCAGAAAGGGAAATTGCAGGCTTACTCCGTCTGCATGCTGCAGATCAGCTCAAATTGTCACGTTTGTCACAAGTGTAGATTTTTCACCGTACATCACAATTGGATTGTTGCTAAAGTTGGAAAAATAGTGTCTTTCTGGTGAAATGTCCAGAGGCAAGGCGTGTAGTTTAGGACTAGCCTTGGTAGCACAAAACAACATAACTAAAAATACTATGTGAATGCCCAGCACAGTAGCAGTAGTTCATTGTATTATCAGCATTGTCAATGCCAGCATGAAAAATGAGGGGGAGTTTTGTTTCAGTGACTGTTGGAAATTGGTTTTCAGTAGCTAGATTTCCATCTAGCAGTCGAAATAAATTCATGCAAATAACAAATGTGACATTGTCAGAAGCAGCATTTCAATCAGGTCTATGAAGGAGAATAAAATTCAGTAAGTCATGTTTTGTAGAAACTCAATGTGTGCATGTGGTCTTTGCTATTGTCATTTTATGTCTATATTTTACGTTGAAGGAGAATGGAGACAGTGCACTGGCAAATGAATGCTTTTGCTGCCTCCTGTCATTATGTTGCAATTGTTGGGCAAAAACAAATACCTGATTGTATTATTTTTGCATTTACATTATTTGCCAAATGTGTTTTCCTTTGTTCCTAGCTAGTAGTAGTGCTATTTTATTTATCCTTTTTTTTTGGTTTGTTTTTAAAGTCGATATTTCACATGCAGTGGTGGTAACGACCCAGTATGCATCTTTATGCAAGTAAGTGTATGCAAATCGTGGTACATCACGCAGACTGTTTTTCTTATTTAACCCTTATTTGAGAAATCAGTGGGGTTAGGAAGAGGCTGCAGGTAAACCAAAAGGAAAGTAAGGGCATCTTTTGAAAGCTGCTCATAAGGCAGAGTATGTGTTTGTAAGGGTGGGTGTGTTGTTATGAAGGCTGAAATAGCTTGAGATGGTGTGTGTGCAGTGTGTGAAATTGGAAATGGTTGGCTGGCGTTGTCACTCGCTACATGTCCCATCACTCTGGCTAATTTGCTTTTGTCCGCGTCATTTCCACCTGCTCAGACGTCACCCTGAAATTTCAATGAGGAAGAAAGCTTTGTCAAACCCACGTTCCTACTACAATCACCTCAGCAGAGCCATTCACTCCAGCGCAGGGTGAAGATGTCATGTAAAACCAGTGCTGGGTAATTTGCGTAGGTTATGAGACCAGTAATGTACTACTGTAGTACTTATTTACTTACAGCGTTGTGCTTATTTGCTTAACGTTGGGCATGTATTAATGTCAATGTGAGAAGAGCTGGATTAGTGAACAAGAGTGTTCTTGGACTGGGAACTGCAGAATACAAGGTCGTGGGAATGGTGGAATCCACTGTGTGCAAAATAACAGCTGATTACCACATGCTGTTTCATATAATTACAATTCTTTGATCATTTTCCAAAATGAATGGATTTTTGAAGAATTTGATTGTATTAAAGATTATTCCTAGAATTTGTTCGTTTGAGCCCTGTATGTTTAGATGGCTAGTAATCTCCTTGAAGTAAGCTCAGTTACTGAACCACTCAACAGTAGTCGTCCGTCCGTCCACCCGTCCAATGTTTTAACTGCAATTCTTCAGACCATTTCAGTCTCCATTGAAGCGGAAGAGTGTAGCATGTGTGTCAACATGTGCGCAGGAGGTCTGTTGGTGAGGTCTGTTGTGCCAATTATGTAATTGTCAAAGCTACCTCCATTAAGAGCAATTATGCACTTAATGGAATCAAAGTGCCAGACTAAACGGAAAGAGGAGGACAACGCTGAAAAGGTTTTTCACCTTTCCCTGTTCACCTGTCTGCAGGAACACAAAAGGCATACAAAATACAGGTTTTATAAAGTAAAGTGCCTTTGACCTTTTCAGTCCATTTCCTAGTGCATTTCAAATCAAGGCCTGGCTTGGTTCTCCTTTGACTTTGTTTTTCTTTCTGTAGCCTATCAGTGGATATATATAACACACAGACCGAAATGTAAATAGTTTATGTAGTATAAAAATTTGCCACTGGCAGCAGAACTCAGTTAACTTTTGGTAAAGAGATGCTTTATAAATAAAAACTAAACATTAAACTTTTATATTTATGTTGCATTCTCCACAGAGGCCATGAATAAATGATTTAATAAATCATTTAAATGATATTGTTAATCATGATAAATGATTTCTCGCTGGTTAAGTCATGCTACCTTATTTGCTTTTGCTTTTTCTGTTTATACTTCTTGTAAGTCGCTCTGGATAAGAGCGTCTGCTAAATGCTGTAAATGTAAATGTAAATGTAAATGTTGCAGCTCATTCCACTGCAGTGTCAGGGAATGAGGTCATGGAATATGACATGGCCAAATACCAAAGGTTTGAGGTGTCTGAAGACTTGGCATCATGGGTGACATTTAAGACTTATGTTGGGGGCAAGCCATCTCTTAACTATATAGTAAGTACAAAACCTATTTTTAGCATGTTGGTCTGACTCGTTAAAAAGTGGTAATTGTTGATCGAAGCAGATTTCTTTGGATATCATTGAAGAGGGACAGCTCTGTACGCAACTCCGCTTTGGGAAATCCATAGCGACAAAAGACAAATGCTAGGTCCGCTTCAGTGTGCGTTCTGGAACAGATGTTCGGTGTGGCTTGACTTTGCACATCATTTTTCTGAAATCACAGATTTTTTTAAACTGTGTTGCCCTGTATATCAAAATACATTTCCTTGTAATAACCTGTAGCTGGATCAGTATCTGGTCCAGTCACTGTCACTGTTGCATAGTCAGTGTTGTATCTGATTCAGTTCTGCTTCAAATTCCATCTCCTTCACAATTGAAGCCCTTGAATGCATTTACTGAACAGAAATTGACGTCAAGTAAGACTGGAACTATGGAAAATAAAGTTTTGGAAATGTTAACATTTCACGGTCATTTGTTATCAACTTGTATTGACCTTTCGGCTGTACAGCCTTTCTGTAACTTTTTAGCTTCCTGTAGTTTGTGTTGTTTGGTGTTGATTTGTGAAGAGGCATGTGAATGTGAAGGGGAACTGAATCAGATACAATTTCTCTTCCATGGATTCGGTGGGCCCTGGTAATTGGTTTGAGCACACAAGTCAACCTTGTGTTCTGGAGGTTTTGAAAGTCACTATCTGCTAGCATAGTAGACTGTTCTACACCATGGTGTAACTTAAACTTGGTGATTGCGGTGCTTTCAGTAGTTCATTGCATTGCATGAATGTGTCATCAGAATGCAGGCTGCTCCCTAGTGTCGTGGAGAGGAGTCTCTATACAATAGATAGTTTAGTAGTGCATTATTGTTACATGGCATGATCCCTGTGATTGGATTCCACTGGCTATAACTGTTGGCAAGTGAGGCTCATGATTTTGACTGTGTACATGGACTCAGTCAACTTCTGAGTACAATAAGGAGCAAGAATGCACTGGTGACTTTAGCAGTAGAAACCGTACAGACCCTGGAAGACTATTTTTCTTATTTGAAGAGTGAGTGACGACTTTGTACAAAAGTGCCAACTTGTCTGGTCTTTTGACAAGTGGCAAAAATATTCAATAGATTTTAAAATGGAGAATACTTCATTTTTAAAGAAATTAATAAACCAGTAGTACTTTAGGATGTGATTTTCACAGAGAGAAGAATGTACCTGATGGATTATAGACTGTTAACCAGAATATTCAAACTGCTGGTAAACCGCAAGTCTCAAATTTTGAAACTCTCATGAATGGATGAAGTGAAGATTAAACTGGAAATTAAAGTAATGTAAAAAGAAAGGAACTGTTGGATGTCTGGTTGTTACTCAACCTAAACTTCATTGAACGTAATGCTATTGTCTGAGGAAAACCTTGCATCTCCAAAATGGTAACTTTACAGGAGAAGGAAAAAACATACATTACTTTTAATGTAAGTCTGTGTGTGGTTGGGATAGTGTAGTGGGTAACACCTTTGCCTTCTACGCTGTAGACTGGGGTTCAAACCCCTGCCTGGGTAAGCACCCTACACTATACCAATAAGAGTCCTTGGGCAAGACTCCTAACACCACCTTCGCCTACCTGTGTAAAACAATCAAATTGTAAGTCGCTGTGGATAAGAGCGTCAGCCAAATGCCGTAAATGTAATGGAACCAGGCATTTTTTCGTCTTTTGGTCATTCTTCATGAAATTTAACAATGTGAAGAGCAACAGGCAACTTTAAATTATATAAAAAAAACTGAAAAACGAAACAAAAATGGAGATGCAAGGTTTTCTTCCAATGGCAGCGAAATGTGTCAGTTATGAAAGACAAAACTGAGGGCAAAAAAAACGTAGAAATGTCGACCTTCGCTGTAGTAAAAACCTCTCAGACGGCTCTGCACTTTGTTGGAACATTGCTGTGAGGATTTGATTGCATGCCACCACAAGAGCATTAGTCAGGTCAGGTAGTGATGTTAGATGATTTGGACTTTACAGCCCAATGTTGGGCAGCATTATATTTCTCTAGCTGATACTCGCTTTTGGGCATGTATAGGTGCTCTGACTCTCCTGTTAAACTGGGAGTGCTTTTGTGTGAAGATGTAAGCTTTGTGCACAATTGAACATCTGTGTCAGCAGTGAGTGCTACATAAATTTAAACTAAAAAGGGGTGCTTGGATACTTTGACATTGGAATTAGTAGGAATGTGTTGATTTAATCGTAATTTGTGACAACTTGTCAACCACACAACTTTTGGATTTTTTTTTGCCTTGAAAATGTGAGCTGCCCTTTTACGTTGTGTCAACATTTTGTGATAAATGGACAGAGAGAAATTATCTAGAATTACTAGCAATAAAAGATTGTCATTAATATACATGGATAAACAAAGTGACCGTAGTGGATTTGGACAGACAGAAGCCGGAACATTGGTCAAAAACTGCCACCGATTGCCTTACCCACCCACACAGAGGACTGACGCACAGCTGGTGAGTAGCCCTCACCATGACTTCACTCGGTGTCTGTGTGTGTGTGGTGGTGGGACTGCTCTGTAGGGACAGGAGAGGCAGGGGAAAGACCTAACCGTGGGTGTTTGCTGTTTTGACGTCACAATTTACTGCTGAAAAGGAAAGAGTGATGGACTGAGAGAATCAGTGGAAAGGAGAGGAGGAGGGTGTAGGTGTGGGTGGGTGGATAAATGAGGAAAAGGAGTAGAACAGAAAGAATGAAGTGAGAGGCAGGGAAGGCGAATAAGAGATTGTGAGTGTGTGATGTGCAGTTCTATCTCCAGCAGCAGAAGGCTGTTGAGCAGAGGCTGGTGAAATGGACTGTGATATTGGCTTTTAATTCTCCTTCTGCTTACTGCGTAGAGAGTGCAGAAGCAAAAGAGGTGAGGAGAAAGGGGAGATGAGAGAATGATGAGCAAGACAGAATAAGAGGAATGTCTAGGCAGAAGAGAGGTCTTAAAGGACCCATATACTCATCTCTAGGTGATGTCACAAGTTACTGTAAGTTGACTTGATACATTGATAACAAGGTATAAATGTTAATATGGTTATTTATTTTAAATAACTGAACTGAGAGCACTTCTGACTCTAAGCTTCTCTGGGACAGAGGAATTTACATAAAACCTCCCTGAATTACTTTCCTTGTGTCTTAAGAATTGAATCATACAGATTTTCTTGTTTAAATTGATTAAACTGGAAGTTCCCATTTAATTGTGTTAGTACAATGTTAGTCAGAATTTATTATGCTCTGGGATTATGGTCTGCTGACAATTCCTTATGACAACTCTGAACATCACCTTGAAATAGAAAAAGTAGGATATTGACCCCTGAGTGAAGCTTTTAGAACCAACAGTCCACCTATGAATATTAAAGGTGGAATATAATATAGCATATGGTGATTTGTTAAAATCATTCAGCACGTTAATCATTTCATGCAGCTGTGGTATTGTAATGGTTTTTATTTAACCTCTCATATGTAACACCAAAAAAAGTTAAATATGAAGTTTATCCCCAACACTGTTACTGTTTACTGTTAAGATTATGTAAACATTGTCATGTTTTGCAGGGAAGTTGTAGCAGTGAACCGCTTTATTATGTCCACTGTGACTATTTTTTATAAAGATGTTAATCATACAATTCAAATTTATTCATTTAGTATGACTACAGTTGAGCTTTGTACCATGTCAAACATAGGTGACCTATTAGCAGCACTCTCACACTTTAGGCTGCATCCTCGAATACTGTATGTTGTTGGTCTTTAGGGATTTAGCTGATGTTTTATGACATTAGTTATTGATATCCTCTGTCTGTGGTCCAGTGTTGTGACTGGTAATGATTAGTTGAAAGATGGAGGGGCATGGAGATGTGGAGCTGTGCCCTCTGCCACAGCATTTCCCACAGCACATGAATGTGTCAGTGGTTCATGTATTACTCTCCTCAGTGAATAAGGCAAAGTGCTGTGTAAATTCTCTCATGTTGGGTGAGAGACGGACCTATGAGAATGGAGAAGGTCATTGAGGGTCTTTGCATGTATTCACACTCCATAAAGTAGCTTCTATGTGTCAGTGAGCAGTCTTGGGGGGGGCGGATCTTAATAGAACATGAAGCACCAGGTGACACTTGCGTGTGCAGGGATACCAAAAAGCATGGTTCAGCGTTAACCCAGAATGTTGCAACTAACAGACACTGGGGAGTCCGCCAGGGCACTTCGTCATGGTAACAGGCCTTGAGCTAAAAATAGAGTGGCCTTTTCTTGGTCACATGGTCCTTGGGGAAAAAAATGGGGGGGGGGGGGGGGGGTGATTTCTGGGACTTGTGGTCTCCATGGGCCTTCAGAAGTAAACGGGCATTAAATACCAATATTACCTTTTTCTGCCATTTAGCTCTTGACCCCAGCTAAGTGGAACTCCTTGATAAGCATGAAAGAAGAGTAAGGGTTGAAATGGGCCTCTCTTCCACTGTTGAGCCAGGTGGTTCTTAGGACCATAATGGGCTTTTCCGCACCATTCCAGACTCGTGAGACCAGTTACAATTTCTTTTTTCCACCTGTTGTGCTGCTAAGTCAGAACCAGGAACTACTGAAGAAAACTATGCAAACGAGTGGCTAACAAGCTAGTAGTTACTCACACTATACATAGATTTTGAATACATGCATCTGTCACTTCAACACCAGGCTCTTGTGTGCTCCCATCTTATTTATCCTCTAGTGGTGTGAGCATCTGTTCCTGACAGTCTGTACTGCGGTGGGTTTCACTTGTAGCTGGCTAGCTACACCTTGGCATTACCCAGCAGGATACTGCTCAATGCACAACAGTTCTACTTTTTCTGTCATTCAGCACGAGACATTGCAATTTGTGATTCCATTTTCAAGTCTTTATCTTCTACAGCTTAAAGCTCCACAGAACAGGTACAATTTCGTCTTCGACACTCCACTGCCAATCAATCCGTTCACTTTACTCTTGCTGTCAAGTTTTTATCATCTATACTTTATGGCAGAGCATTTGGTTGAATCAAACCTGCACTGTGGTATTTTGATCTTTTTAATGAAGCTAAGTTAGCTAGGAGGAATTAGCCTGCTGCCATTAGCTTAGCATATCAAGGTATTTAAGATAAATACAACATTTAAGGTAAACACTTAAAGTATTTACTTCTATTTTATAACATTTCAAGTGCTTGATAAGGAAAACAGTCAGATATTATATATATATGTGTATATATATATATATATATATATATATATATATATATATATATATATATATATATATATATATATATCCAAGAGCCTTGGATTGATATTGACTTGGTGTAGAGGACGGCTAAATCTGGCTTCACTAATAGTCCTTGAGGTTGTGTCCTGAAAAGTGATTTAGAATCTGTCAATTTACATAAATCTATATAGATAAGATATTGGAAAGGAATGTGTCTACTTCACTTGTTTTCTCTTCTATCAAGCATGGGTATAAAGGTCCAGTGCCATTCTGTCAGTGTTCAGAGAAGAGTGCAACAAATTGAAGTTGAGACGGAAAACAAATGATTGTGCATGACAGCACATTCAGATGAACATTCCTGCAGAATGGTCAACAGTTATGGAAAAATCTTTTATGTGGTTAGTCTCTTTAGTCCAAGTTAGGTTGGGAGTCAGTTAAGGACAAGTCAGAGCAGAGTAAGGCAGTTTATACAGTATTTGTAAATTTGAGTGAAACTTTAGAATGACTCAACAGCTCAACTCTCTACTATTGAGGCTTATATGTTCTCAACATATGTTTTATTTTGTGTCAAACTATTGCAGATGGCTAAGCAAGAAGGAGAGCAGAGCAGGTTAGTAATAATTAAAACTCCACACCTCAGTTCAGAGCAGTCCAATGCTGATACACTGCCTGTATTCAATGTAGTAGACCTGTGTGTGCGTGTTTTAAGAGTAAGCGACATGTCAGATTTAATGTGCGTGAAGACTGTACTAAACGTATATACCAATATTTTGCTTTTTCTGAGGTTGGCAAGGGAAAGCCCACCAGCAAAATAGTACCACTTTTTAAAAGTGTGAGTAGAATGACATGCAAAAGTACCATTTAAGGAGAGTTATGAGGCTGTGAAGAGGGTCGGAGGTACGTTGTCTGCATTTCACTGTGTGTAACTGGTGGATTTGTGTCCATCTGCATTTTGTCAATCTTGCCAGTGAGCACTCAGGAAATGACTAAGGATACCCATCACATCTGAAGCCCTTCGTTGTTCATACAGTTGACATTAGGGACATGTATGAAATGGCTTGGAAAAGGTTTACAGCTGCTGAAGTTTTCAAGGGTTTGAAAGGTACTGATGAAGATACTGGCACATTTTTATATGAAATATAAGGGTCTGTGCATGTGACTTTAAAGGTGAAAAGCCCTTGGCCTTGACCCTGTAATTAAACCAGCAATGGGTGACTTACAGTACAGTGTACTTTAGATGATTTGAATGGTTTGTGCATTAGGCTGGCTGCTGGGTGTGGTGTGCTATAGTGGCAGAAGCAATCCTAGTGACACAGATAGGACAGTGTGTGCGAAATCTCATTTTATAGATGGCCCCTCTGGAGTAGGGCGGTGGGACAGAGACGCCTTGAAAGTGCAATAAATTACAAAAGGAATTATCCCAACTGATGGTGCGAGCAACAGACTGCAGAGGCCCTTTCACTTCTCTGTCTTTCTTTCTTTTTGTGTGTGTGTGTGTGTGTGTGAGAGAGAGAGAGAACAGAGTCTGAGAGAAGTGCTTAGCTGGTAGACATGTGGAGGAGAAGGTGAAGGTTTTTATACTTTTTTTTTCCTCCACCCCCAATCCTTTCAGGCGGTCACATGCTGCCTCTCTGTTTTTGCACGTTCTATTTCCCTATCGCCCCCTCTCCATCTATTCAGATAAATTGTTCCTCTCCCCAGTGTGCTTTCGCTTGTTCTAACTATTCTTTTGTTCCTTTTTTGTCAATCACGTCCCTCGCTTTTCCTTTCCCCTGCCACTTATTTCCATAATACTTAAATTCTCATATTGTTTTTTTCTTATTTTTCTTGTTACTATGATAGTTCATCAGCTCAGAGTACTACACCCCCAAACAGTGTGTGAGAGTTCTCACATCAGCGTTTTACACCGAGAGCACTCACATTGGCAGTCGGGGTGCTTCTGCCTGAATTTGCATCTCATTTGGAATTCAATAAACTAAATGGAACCTTGCCCACACCGATGATAAAGGAGGTTCATGAAAATTATAACAGTGCTCCTGATTGATTCGTGTGGGCATGCTGGCAGGGCCAGTGGCTCTCAAAGAGACCCTTAATCGTTTCATTGATTTATTTTTGTCTGGTTCTCCTTATTTATTCACCTTATCGCTCCTGGCAGGAAGTGCCACCCGTGCATTTCCTGTTTTGATGACCTCGTTTTGGTGCCCGAAGGAGAATGACCTCAATTTCCTGCGCCGCGGTCCATCGTGTAAACACAACGGAGCTGTGGCTGAGCTTTAAGCCCCTGTGAGACCAAAACGAACTGATTGAAAATGAAACCACCCTTGATTCCCTTTGTCCCCTTTGACTTTCCCTCCACCCTCCTTGCGTCTTCGTCATACATACGTAACACAAGTGCTCACTTGCTAAAGGATGTGTGGGGTGTGGTAGGTTTTGAAATAGGGCAAACTAAACCCTTCAATCCCAAGAAAATGGGACAGATATCTAAGCTATATACTGTTAATTACTGGGTTATGCTGCTGTTAAGAAATTCTAGGCTAACATAGTTAATACTAGTGGGGGTTTCCCTTGGCTCCAAGAGATTGTGGTTTAATTAACAATAAAACGATCTATTGTCTGTCTGTCGTTTAGTATGTAACAAAGTATTTGTCATGTGGATAACTGATTACACACGCCAGAACATTGTCCATGATTCGGATAAGGCCGTGTTTGTAAAGACTTTAAATCTGCAAATGAAAACCACCAACACGTGAAGTGTGAAAATGGTCAATTGAAACCGATGATGGAGTGTACAATGGAGCACTCTTTCGTCAGTCATTACGAAGCACTCTGCATGTGGCTGTGTTTTTTTTTTTTTTAACAAAATAGAAGAGAAGCTTATTTCTGCCATCAACTCTTATGCAGAGCTACACAATTCAACTCTAATGAAATTGTAGGACAGTGACTGGTTTAATTAAAATGCAAACCTATTTTTGCTTCATTTTGTGGAAAAAAAACCAAACAAAAGAAGAATTCACTCTCTCCACCAATCTCTTGAAAAAATGGAAAAGTTTAAATTTTCAAAAATGCTGCAGCACATTAAGGTTTTTCAGCAGTATCCCAGGCATGGTTACAGTTGCTATGCTATGAAGGACCAACTAGGTGAACCAGTTTGTTACAGTGCCACTCTGAGGCAGACCAGTAATGCATTGCTAGTTAGTTAAGAAAATAAGACAGAAGCTCACTGATGGTAGGTGGAACAGGTTTTTTTTTTTAACATGATTTTCATTTGAGGTATACTGTCAGCTTAACTCTTCTCTTCAGGGTTGTGACAGAAAATCAAAAGTGCATTTCAGGATATGGCACTGTCTACATTTCTCAAGTAATTTTGAGCTGCCATTATAAACTTCCCTTAACCCTTCTGAGACTTGAAAAGAGGACAGCAGGGAGTCCTTTGGTGGGGAAAGTCTGGAAGTGTCTTTTTTTTTTTTTGTTTGTTTTTGTTTTTGGAATTGGAGTACAGAACTGAAATGTGTCCAGTGGAGAGGCAAGACTGAGCTGAGCTGGCCAAAAGATGTGATACAAGCAGAAAAGGACAGCTTAGTTTTAATTTCACCATGATGAAGCAGCGTTCTTCTTCCTTTGCTGCTTTCTGCAGCCATTATTTTTCTGACAGGACGGAACATTTTCAATTATGGCTTTCCGCCTGTCACGCGACAGCGGACCTGTACCGTACTCGAGGCGTTATTATTTGCTAAACTTTCTAATTTCACACTTGTTAAATTTGCTTGTAAAAGCTGCCCTTTTAAGAGACAGCCTTCAAGAAGGGTGCATGTCATTACAGAGCTCCGGGGGGTGGGGGAAGGAGGGATTGGGGCTGGGTGAGGTGGGTGTCTGGGGTTTTAGGGGTGTTGGGGGGTTGGTGCTTTGTTGCTGGAAGGGCAGATCTGGTAGGCTCATGCGGGTCTAAAGGAGAAGCATGAGAGATGGGCTGGGTTATTATGCATTTGGGCATTTTGATCATGGTGGTCGAACTCATCAAACTTTTAAATGGGCTCCCTGGTGGCAGTGATAAAACAGGCTGCATTATTCAGATGGATAGCTTGGTATGTATGAGGAGCATCTCTCAATTTAAAACATGTGTGTAACAAGACGAACTCTCTTATGCTTGACTGGACAGCCCCCCAAGCCAGCCTCTCTGCTCAAAAACTCCCGTCCCACCTTCTTTCCGTCACTGACTTCACGTAGCGATTACTGTCTCTCCCTCATCAGGGTGACAAATGGATGTGAGATGCTGATTTCACATCTCTCTCCATTTAAATGCAGAATTTCATGCTTATCAGCACGACGGGTGAGGTAGAGGCTTTTAATGACTTCCATTCTTCCACCGCATCGATGGGCTGGCCAGAATTTAAGACAGATTTTGGAACTGTAGTTGTGTTTGATAAAGGTGTATTAAAATGATACATGCACAGTGATTAAAAATGTTGGTTTAATAACCAATTTTCATTGTTCACTTTTCAGATACTTGCAAACACACATATTACACAGCACAGCTTCACGTTCAAAGCGTCTTCCTTGGTGTAAAGAATATTTTTTGCTGTAATGATGTAATGTTGTGATTCTTTTCCAAGCAAATATTAGTCACATTTGGAAATTTGTCTCAAACACCTGAATGCAAGGGGGAAAATGCTCTGTTCCCAAGGTTGATGGCTTTTCAGTTTTTTAGGTTTGCAAACAGTGGCACGATCTGAAGAGCTTTCTATTAAAAAATTCTTGCAAATATGAAAAATGCAAGTGTCCCCAAGTGTGTTGACAGCCCAAACTAAGTACGTCGCCTTTGTTCAGCCCGTTACCACCAGTACTATAAATCTGCTAACATCTCTGTGGCATTTGTAATATGCAACTGGTAAGCGTGCAGTGGTGCATATGACCATGTTTTAATGAATATTTGAAGCTTATAATAAACATTAACATTTTACCTTATGCCACTATTTATCACAACCTAAGGGTTAGGCTATGGTCTAACAGATTGAACTAATGTCAACCGTCACTACTCAGTCACATAAAACAAAATGATCAGACTAGCCAACCAAACATACAAACCAAACAATTTAGATTGCATTTGGGTGAGCTGAAAACCAAAGTTGATATCTCCAAACATGTCCATTACTTTACCAGAGAGACTTCAGTTCCCTGGAGAGTAGTCCACAAGTTCTATGGCCAAAAACAAGCAAAAGCCAAAAAAAACCCAGAATATAAGAGGGACCAATAGAGCAAAAAAAAGAGGTCTCAGCCAGCTTCTTGGCTTGATCCCAAATATCAAAATTAATCCAAGAACAAATGAGAATTGAAGACAGAGGGAAAGAAATGGAGAATTATATTCCTTTCAGGCTAGCATTGAGTCTCCCATCAAACTGTTCCACCAGCCTTTGGTCTCCTTCAACAGAATCTTTTAAACGATGGCCACGTGCATACTGTTTTGCACCGCAGTAACTTGTTGACTGCCCTATTAATTTTTTCTGAAATAACGAAGACTGTAGAATTGCTGCAGGGAGCTTTGTGGGCTGCTGTGCTGTAGAAGTGGTTGATTTTGGCATTTCTGAGCCTTGAGGGATCAGATCTGTGGTGTGTGTATTTATGCATGTGTGTGTATGTATGTGCACACTCACCTGTCTACACACACTTGTATATTTTTGAAGTAGAGCATGGCCCGAGGCTTCCCCCCCCACCACGCCCCCCCTTCCCTCTCCCCTTCTTCTGTTTTCTTTCCTTCTCTCTTCCCCAAGGGACAGCAGGTGAAGCAAACATAGCACCTACAGCATGTCTTTGTAGAAGAGCTCTCCCTGTAGCAAGGTCACACACGCCTCTTTCCATTTCATAACACACACACACACACACACACACACACACACACACACACACACACACACACACACACACACACACACACACTCCCTCTCCTGTCTTTCTTACTCCTGCTACATGTGTTTTCTTTTTCTCGCTCTCTCGCTCTCTGCTGCATTGATTCATTACTCTGTGTAGAACAGAGACAGGGTTTATTACTGTACTGCAGTGGTTGAAGCATCCTTACTCTACACCACTGAATTTCGCCATACTCTACTCATTGACACACTGCTCATCTTTACTCTTAATCTTGGTGCATTTGAGAGCCACTTAAACAGCAGTACTGCATTTTAAACAGCTGTTCCAGATGTTTGAGCATGCAGCACACATTGCTGCACAGCACCTTTTGAATCCTGTCTGTTTATATTTGTCTGTTTCTGGATTACTATGTGTTGAGAGTGAGACTGTGTGTGTGTGTGTGTGTGTGTGTGTGTGTGTGTTTGGGGTTATTTGGCATAAGAGACTTGTTCTTGCTCTTTGATTCTTTGGATAGAAAAGAGCAGAATCCTCTCGTCTTGCCTGTCAGTCATCTGTCAGCAAACGCACGCAGACCAGAGAGAACGAGACAGACCGAAAGAAACAGAGGAAGGGAGAGAGCTGGGAAAAGAGGAAGATGAAGGGTGGGAAAGACAAATAAAATGCTAGAGAGAAACACAGTGTGAAACAGAGGAGAGAGACTAGTTGATACAAAAATTGGGGCGGGAAGCTGGAAAGCAGAGGGGGAAAGAGAAAAACGGGCAACCCGAAGAAGAGCAGGAGTAGTTTTAAGAGAGAGAACATGGGTTGAGTATGATGTATTAAAAAACGTGTGTTGGGGCATAAATATTTATACATATTTGCACATCAATATTTAGTTTGTGCATTTAACTATAGACATATAGATTGATTCAATTATATACATTCAGTATTCTTGCTATATTGTACAATATAGGCTCTCAAAAAAATAAAACAAATCCTAGAACAAGCTTGGACAGTCTCTAGGACTGACGAGGCAAATAACTGAGCATTGTATTGTCTCCGTTTGTGTTTTCTCAGACAGTCTGGTGAGTGACTTTGAAGCCTATGTTAGGTTTAGGTGTAAGGAGAGTGTTTAGCTAAACTCCATAGGACTCACAGGAGTGTGTGCGTGTGTGAGTTGATGTCGTGTTGACTGGGTCGGTTCAAAGACCGGCTGGAGCAGCGCACTGCATTCCATACACTGTTGCACTATATTTACAGCCAAGCCAAGGGTAGAGGCCTTAAATCTCTCTCTCTCTCTCTCTCTCTCTCTCTCTCTCTCTCTCTCTCTCTCTCTCTCTCTCTCTCTCTCTCTCTCTCTCTCTCTCTCTCTCTCTCTCTCTCTCTCTCTTTCTGTGTGTCAGCTGTTTCAGAAGAGAGAGGGGGAAGGACCGACGCCTTGGGAGAAATGTAATTGCGTCTGCCAATGAAGTGCTGTCAGCTTTATGATAAAGCCCACTTTTTCAACTTTTTCATATCCTCTGCTCTTTCTTCTACAATTGCCTGTCTTTCGCTCTGCCTGCCCTTCTTCCTCTTCTCATTCCTCTCTTGCCATTTTCCCCATCCTCTTTGTGAAGTGATTGAGGTTCTAATGCAGCACCTGATGCAGTTTGACATTTTCTATGTACTTGTACAGTTTTGTGTGCGTGCGTGTGTGTGCGTGAATTATTAAACCAGCTGTTGGAGAATGACATTGACATTTACTGAAAATGAACTTCATCTGGCATGTGCTGCTAGTAAATGAACTGTGTGTGTATATGGTTGCATATAAAGGTGTTTTTCAGTCTGAGTGACCACAATTCTTCCACAGCCTACCGATGAGCACCTGAATGCAGCATTATGATGCTGAACTCTGCTTCTTATTCACCAGCTTCTTGTTTGATTTTTTTTTTTTTTTTTTTTTTTTACATTCCACCTTATATGGTGCAGCACTTACATTCTGGTGGCTTATGCTACTTTCTCTCTTCCACAATGGACAGTAGCCATGTCACTGTTGCTCAGTCTCAGTCTCAGATCTTATTGCCCTTCAAGACACTGCCCATTTGTGCTGTCTTGTGTGGAGCTACATCTCCAAGTCGGCTCAGAAGTTGAGAAACTGTTCTTTCTCTTCAACAAAGTGAGAAGCATCCTGTACACGGTCAGTTTGCCCGATCGTAGTTGCACTTTAAGACAGAGTTGCTCTTCATGATTAGCTGACCAACATGATTTGTAATGGACAATATCCTTTGTTTTTAGTCTGGAAAATGTCCTGTAATGAGAGATGTGGTGTGTGAGATGTTAGTATTCATGTTCAATTGTAAACCTAGCTTCTTTACGTACCACATATATTGAACATATAACATTAAAACAAATGTCCTTTTGGCTGCGCTCAAGCAAACTCTGCTTAAATCGATTTTTATTTTTCACAGGTGTGTGGGCCTCATGGACCTCTGTGCTAAATTCTAAGTCCCAGCATTCCAGCATTCCAGCATGCCAGATTAAAAAAGTTAAGGTAATGAAAGGGAGAAAGAAGAACAAAAGTAGGAAACTTAAAGCAGGTGGAGGTGGAGAGTAAAAATCTGTGTTAGATGGCTGTGAGAGACAAAACTTGTTTTAAACAAGAGTGATACGATTATACCAACAAGGACCATTTTATATGTCTGGACATTGTACAGTTTTCTTTGGGATTTCTTACAAAATAGCTTTGTCCTAAAAATGCACGGAAACACACATGCGTACTCGTGCGGAAGTGATAACCCATCCCTCTGGCCCTGTTAGTGGATATCTCTGAGCTTTAGGGCATTAGTGCATTTTAGGGCATTAGGTACCCAGTAATTGCCAAGGTGGACCAGAAAGGACCGAGTGACCATTTCCTCTTTTTTCCCCCTTTTTTCTTTTTCCTTTTGCCATTTATTTCATTTCTTCAAAGATGTGCTTCTAATGATGCTCTTCAGTGTGACAGCATGAAAGATGTCTACAAGCACAAGCTGTCTACAAGCACAAACACACATGCAAGCAGTTAGCATGTCAGTCTTTTCTCATTTGTCATTCAGAGCTTGGCCCAGTTGTGTTTTTTATTTAATTTTTTTTAACTTTACACCACTGTACCTCATTAGTGTTTATTAGGCAGCCCTGGCAACCATATACGAACATAGTTTTTATTAAGCACATTAATGACCATATGAGCCTACACATGTTTATACATCCACACATGACCAGCAGTTACACTGCTGAGCTGGTAGAAATAATGAGTAAGTTTTAAATTTTAAAACTTGAATTTTAACCTTCCTAGCCCCTCGGTGTATATTGTCATGTGAAGAAGTTAGTACACCCCATGAAAAGGTTCCCTTTTTTTTTTTTTTTTACATATGGACATCAGTGTTTGATATCCAGTAAAACAGTATGTGTAGATAAACATCACTTGTTTAGACAAAACCAATGGAAATTTGACTTTGTAATCATTTCATTAAACAAAATAACTAAGTTTTGTCTGTTGAAAAATATATACCCCTCACTTCAGAAACTGGTACTGCCTTCTTTGGCAGAAACAAGTAGATATTTCCTTTAAGTGTCTGCCATTTTCTGACAGCTACTGCGAAAAAATGTGCCTAAAAAATTCTCCACACAGAATAATAATCTCCTGCCTTTCCCCAGCATTTCACTGGTATCTTTGGCTTTGCCGATCTTGCCTTTTGACTAGGCCGTTCCTGTACTTTCTATTTCTTCCTTGTGGGACCTTCTTTGTATGTATGTACTTCAAGCACTCTGTACTATGAAAGAGAATACATAGCTGATTCTGTGATTGAAAGTTGGCCAGCAAAGCAGCCCTAAACCATAACATTTCCACCATTTATGCTTTACATTTGGTATAAAGTTCTTATGTTCAAATGCTGTCTTTGGCTTCTGTCATACATGGCTTCCTGTATTGTGGCTAAACAACTGGTGTCTTTGACTTGTCTGTCCATAGCACACTGTTCCAGAGGTCCTGGTCCTTGCCGAGATATTCTTTAGCAAACTTTTTTTTTTCTTTTCTTTTTTTCAAGTAGTAAAGGCTTCCTCCTGGTGCACCTATTATATCCGCCAGGTTTGTGCATTCTTTTTCTAGTGGTAGATGCATGCACTTTTGCGTCAACAGTGGCAAGAGCTACCTGCAGATCCTGTAATGACATGTTGCAGCAGTTAGATTTCTTTTAGCATCTTACTGTCCACTTAAATTTCCTGAGGCGGCTTGGCCTGGACAAGATGGCAGTGGTTTTAAGTCTTCTGCACTTGTAGGTCGTCTGGACGGTGAACACTTGATTTTCTTCAGGTGATATTTTTGAGCCCCTTTTCAGACTTATAGGCATCTACAATTATTTTAATTAATTATTATTATTATTTTTTTCGAAGTGCTTTTGATCTTTATGGTCTTTGATACCACACACTTCAGTAACTGAGCCAACCAGACCATATATCTGAGGTGTAATTAAGAAAAGTTCCCATGTGTTCTCATGATTAGCACCAGATTGATTTCAGCATAACACCTTGTCAACATTTTCTGTCAATTTGATCAATTCCTCTTACCATATAGGAGCATTTTGTTGTTCTACTATTACAGACTGTAGTTCATCGGTTTCTCTACATACTTTCATTAGCCCCCTTTCACCCTGTTCTTCAATAATCAGGACCACCACAGAGCAGGTAGTATTTGAGTGGTGGATCAGTCTCAGCTCTGCAGTGACACTGACAGTGATATGATAGTGCAGTGCTGGTACGAGTGGATCAGACACAGCAGTCTGATATCCCAAAAATATCCTGAGAGGTTTCTTGGAAAGCTGAAAGTGCTGAAAAGAATGGAAGTAGTGCAGACATACTAAAAGGAAAATTAACTGTAGTTATTGAGGGCTCTGTGTCTTTTTTAAAAGCCATATTGTCGGGAAGTTTATTAAATGAAGGCCGATCCAACTTTTTGCACAGAACCTAAAGTTTTTGCCATGTTTTAGCTTTTTTTGGGTCAAGAAATGAAAGTTATAAGTACTGTACCTGTTGATTTTAAATACTGATCTACTTTTTTCTCTCATGTTACTGATTTTGGTTTCTGAACTTTTTTTTTGATCTCTGAATTTGTATTTTCAACTGCGTAGCATTTACTGCAGTGGATATGGTCTCACAGCAAAGTTCTTTGATTGTGCAAAATGACTAAGAATTATTATTAAACATGGATTGGCCATGTCAGATTTGCTTAATAAGATCAGTAGCTTACTAAGAATTAGATAAATTATTAATTTAAACTGAATGTATAGCAGCAGGATGACCAGTGTATACTTCTAAGCCCACTTATTCTTGATAAATGTGCGTGTATATGTGTGTGTGTGTGCGTGTGCGTGTGCGTGTGCGTGTGTGTGTGTGTGTGTGTGTGTGTGTGTGTGTGTGTGAGAACATTATTGCATTGTTAATTACAAAACTTTCTCAGACAGCAAATTTTGCTGCCTTTTTTTCCCCCTCTCTTATAAGATCCCTTTCTCTCTCTGTGTGGGATAATAGAATTCATTATCAGTCACTAATTTGCTAATGAACAGAGAGAGGGTGAATTTATTTATTTATTTATTTTTATAAACTCTTACTCAATTCCCCAGTGCTGTAAAATTTAGGGCAGCTGAGTCTAATGCAGTGTGGCAGTCCTTGCAATACATGCACATACACTCTCTTGCACTGTGTGAAGGGCTGTAAATTCCATTCCGTAAATGAAAAGGACTGGTTTTGTGGGAATGAAGGGCATTTCTTGCTGAGATCTTGTATTGTTAGAGTGCTTGGGCAAACCTTGTTTATGTGACCACAGAAGCTTTAGTGCAAAAACCGCACACATGCAACAGTATAAAAGATATAAAGAGCTCCAGTACAGTGCAGAGGGAGTGAGGGGTGTATAGTGAGGTTCATTTTTCATGAGGGGCATATTTCTCCTTTATTCATCTATTTCTCAGAATAATTAACGGTGTTGCCCATGCTTGGACCTTGATATTTATGTCTGTGTGCCCTCATCAGCTTGTTGTTCATCATAGGCAGCATGGTAATGATGTCCTAATTTCATCACATTCCGGCTGCACGCGCATGCGGCCTTGCTGTTCCGTCTCACTTCTCACATCTGCATTATCATATATATGGGACGATAATGTGGGAGGATATTCTGGAATATTCCAGAAGGCTTTTTAGGAGCACACCTCGCTGTCCTCACTCCTTACAATAATTAAAATGCCATCGCTCCCTCACTTCAATAACTACAATGATTGACAGCCCACTGTCCTTTACGGCAGAGACACGGTGAGAAAAGCCATAATGAAAATGGACTCTGTCTGCCTGCATGATGAAGCAGGCTTAATTCTGATGCTCCCTAACAGGAGAATAAAAGTGTTGTATGTGTTTTGAAAGGTGGGGAGGGAGGTAGGTAGAAGAAGGTTGGAGGAAATAATAACAGTAATACTGCACCTCAGGTTGCTGGGATTTATGGGTATTTGCACACGGCTGTGTAAATATTGTTTGAGGATTTGGATGGTCACGAGTTGATGTAGGAATATTCAGAATTATTGTTTGACTTGGTCTCGACAAATTGGTGCATTGACTGCACAGATTCTGCAATGATTCTGCTGGAATGGTTAAAGGATGCAATGGGTGGGGCTGAAGTGGAGCTTTATTAGGTTTGGAGGGCTTTTAAGTATGCGCTCAAGCCAGTTTGTGTGGCACTTTCTTGGAGCCATGTGTGTGACAGAAATGAGGTTGAAGGAGTTTAAATTAAGTGAAGGATCTCTGTTTTTGCTTGGATCAAGTTTGGATTTAATGGCGTTAAATGGCTAGGTAATGTTTAGTCAGTGCTTGCAGTGCTGTTTATTACTGACAGCTGCTAGTTTTTAGGCTTATTAGCTGCATGATTCAGGCTTATAAATCTTAATTTTCAGACAAACTAACATCAAAATAAGACGGCTCACTTTAGCCAAAACACTATATTGACTCGTTAGTGTATCTAGATAGCTAATGTCTTCTACCCTCACTTTCTTGCTGTTTATGACAAATTTATGGTCATCAGTGCTGTGTATTTTCTCATTTATAAACAAAAAAGGCCCACCATTATATTTCTGCCTGCTTTTTGGTCCCTCTTGTGGAGTAACTTATTCTGCTTTTTGACATGGACTGTCCTGCAGCATTTTATAGGCTTTAAATACTCCATGGAAATTCTTGTTCTCAGTCACCATTACAATCTATATTTGTTATAATTAACCATAACTTTAACTGTTACTGTAGTTCAAAATACAGGGAGATTCATGCAAGAGGCCCCAGATATTCTCTTGTAACTCGTGTTAGGATGAAGCAATCTGAACCAGTAAAATGTGCTATATACCTTGACGTATGCGTAATCGATTGCATTACATGCGATGCTGGAAGTGATTGCAGTTTTTCTGCCAGACACATGAAGGGGCACTTGGAAGTTGCAAACAGAGGTTAAACATCACGATAGCTGTCTGGCATCTACCTACGGGGGCAGTCGTGGGCTGGAGGTTAGGGAACTCGCCTGGAAGGTTGCCGGTTCAATCCCCAGTGCTGACAGTCCATGACTGAGGTGTCCTTGAGACCTTGACACCTAACCCCCAATTGCTCCCTGGGTGCCGTGAATAGGGCTGCCCACCGTTCCGGGCAAGTGTGCTCACTGCCCCCTGGTGTGTGTGTTCGCTAGTGTGTATGTGGTGTTTCACTTCACGGATGGGTTAAATGTGGAGGTGGAATTTCCCCGTTTGTGGGATTAAAAAAAAGTATCACTTAACCTCATCGATCTGACACAGAGGCATCCTGCTTTGTTCGAAGCTTCAAATACTTAGTAGCACACTACATTTTTCGTTCAGATTGCTTCGTCCTAGCGAGACTTATTACTGAATATTTGGGGCCTCTTTCGAATAAATCTCCCTGTATATCCAGTAGGTGGCAAGTGTATTCCTAATATCAGTAATTAGGTAGAAGGGCAGTAGGCTTAAGCCCAGTTGCTCGAGTGTTTTGTTACTATGATTGACTTGTAGCCCTCTTGCTCAAACAAAGCTCTTAGGAGCCATTTGTATAACCTGTATATTGGTTGAGCCACATTTACATGCTGTGTAATAAATGTATCATTTTATTTATCATGAGTAACGTTTTGTTTGTTCATTTTAGCTTACTATTCTATGAAGTACATTTATTTGGCTAGTTTTCTTGGAAAGCAGTAGTGAGTTGAGCTCAGTATTTGCTGTGCCACAGAGAGTGGAGAGGAGGACTTGCAGTGCTTTTGGAGCTGTAGAGAAGCTTCTGAAAACTGAAGAACCAGATACCAGTAAATGAGTAAGTACGCTTTTGAGTAAAACGTGAGAGAATGCATATTTGTTTTGGAGACAGTATTGTAGTGGCTGGGCATTGGCTTGGTGTTTTTAAATTTGCATAGAACATGCTGCATGATTAAATCTGAGAAACACAAACAGAAATCTGAGCAACTCTGGAGATGGACCCAAAAACTGGAGCCATCCAGAAACCCTCACTGAGCAGTGTCCCAAAGAGAGGGGGATTGTGGGTATCCACCCATATCCTCGCCTAGTTTTGTTGTGAGATTAACAGAAAACACAATGAATCCATGATGCTTTGTCAGAGTGTTTACACCACTGAGCCCAAAGAGAGAGAGGCGCAATGAATTACCTTCCTTTGGGCTTTCTTTTGTTGCTTTCTTGCCATGATGTTTTACAGTGTTGCTACAGAATCCAATGGCCCTTTTGGGGGATTTTCTTAGGCCTTTGAAAATGTGTTTTTGTTTCAAAGACTTGCTACTGATATGCAAGGATGTAAGATAAGAAATGTCATTCCTTAAACTGTCCCAGATATAAATGCACATCCATAAATTAGCGTTTTACACCAGAGACCCAGTTAAGGTCAGCCAGTTCATTCTCATGCATCATCCAGCAATATATAGCTGTCTAATGCAGTACGATTAGTCATTCAGAGGAATGACCGATATACGCAGGGTCAAAATGGTAGACCGCACTGTTAGCCAGGGTATATGTATTGACTTGTATATTTGGCTGAATAATTCAGTTCATTCCATTTCTGTTTAGAATTATTGGCACTCCAAGATCTGACACTAACAGCAGAAACATTATCAACATGGCTAGTATTACTGCTAATAATTCTGGAGGAATTTAGGGGTCCCTTTAGGGGTTGCCACTGCGGATCATCTGCCTCCATCTTGCCCTATCCACTGCCTCCTCTACTTTTACACCAACCATCTCCATGTCCACCTTCACTACATCCATAAACCTTCTCTGAGGTCTACCTCTTCTCCTTCTACCCGGCAGCTCCATCTCCAACATTCTTTGCCCAGTATATCCACTATTCCTCCTCAACACATGTCCAAACCATCTCAACCTGGCCTCTCTGGCTTTATCTCCAAACTGCTCCACCTTCACTGTCCCTCTCATCTGCTCATTTCTAATCTTGTCCATCCTTGTCACTCCCAACGAAAATCTCAGCATCTATAGTATAGTATAGGCAATAGTACAGTACAGGTACAAAAGGAACAATATTAAGTTCAATCACATTATTACTCAGGTGGCCATTTTTCTCATTACATCACACGCAGGGAAGGAACAGGGTGTTATTAGTGTTTTGCAGATGACTTAAGAAATAATATAATACTGATTTACAAATCTTTTGACTAAAATCGCTAATCTGTTTTTTTTTTTAATTTACTTTAAAAGAGGTGATCTGGTTCATTTCAGATTACTGTTTCCAATTGAACTGGTTCGTTTGCTCTTTGTTAATAATTTGTTAACTGATATTACAGAATTTAGACTTTCTAAAGCTACATCCAGTGCAGTTCAGGCTTAAATATTCTGATGTGAAATCACAAGTGTAGCCCTTAAATAGTAATCCAGAAAAAATAAATGGTCATCTGGTTATGCATCTTTTCAGCAGTAACCTAATCTGATTGCAAGCAATGTAGATTACACCTCCTTGCCACCCAATACTGGCAATTAATGTCATTAGCTGTGGGAAAGTGTATTAAATAAATTTGACTGGTTTCCCCACTTAAATTTAACAGTATTGACAAGCATGTTTATTTGTTTTTTTAAAAACTGATTTTAAATAGCTCCTATTTGACTAGGGTTTTTTAAATTGTATGTAGGAGAGTGCAGTAGGTAAAATACTCCACTAGTTAGCTCAACTAAAGTGCACAGTTAAAAACTGAGCTCAATTCCACGTTTTATTCGCAAGCAATACAAATGTGGAACGGCGATGATTTTCAATATGTACATTTGAGTCAAAGCTGGCTGCAGAGGTCATTATGTTCCTTTAACTTGAGCTAGTAGTAAGAGTTAAATATAACATTAGTACTTTAGAACTGTTGGGGGGAAAAAGTAGAACTGTCCAAAAGGGTACAGGACAAGGGAAAAACATTGTTTTAATGGAAATTAATGAAAGTCTTTTATCAACCCTTTCTGGTGGTCCACTCATCATGAAATAAAGGACAGCTGGCTATTTCAATTAGTCAAAAAAGCTACACAAAATGGCTATACAAGGTTTTGTTTCCGACAGCAATGACATAGAACTGTCACTGGTCAATGTACATTCCAGTCACTTCATTCACTCTGTGTTTGTACATTGGGTATTTGGAACTGGCTTGCACATGGCTTAGCCAATCAGATTTCAGAACTACAACTATGCATTTCATAACTGATACGGATCCTTGATGTTAGGCTTGCTGCTTAACAATGACTTGCTTACCAATGGTGGTCGGTTATTGGTCGAAAGAATGTGCCAAATTTGCAGCGCTGGTTCTATATGTAAACAAGTCCATGACCGTGTGATTTGTGATCAAGTGCAATGAGCCACAGAACCAGCTGCAGCGTGAAGTGTTTTGGGGGTTCATCTGTCACGTTTCTGTCCCCAGTGCACACAGGAAGTTCCTTCATCTTCCCCAGACGCTGGCAGGAAGTGGGGAAGCCCTCTGGGCGTTGGCAGGAAGTGGGCAGAGCTGTTGCCGTGGCAACCCAGTTCTGCCTTATTAGCACAGAAATAAATGACTCCCAGGAGGTTCTGGGTAGAGGCCTTAAATCTCTCTCTCTCTCTCTCTCTCTCTCTCTCTCTCTCTCTCTCTCTCTCTTTCTCTCTTTCTCTCTTTCTCTCTTTCTCTGTCTCTCTCTCTGTCTCACCTACCTACCTCCCCCTACAGAAGCCCCATCGTTTCCCTCATCCCCTCTTCCACCCCTTGTATGCATAGCCTGTCTCTCCATTGAAGTGCTTTTGTAATCCCTGCGGTCTCTTTCTTGATTAGTTCTGTCTCCATTGTTTAAGGGTGGACAATATGGCAAAAAATGACCCACAATTTTGTGCTACACAGTATGTATCACAGTATTTCAGAGATATCCTAAACTATTTTTTTGGTCCCCTTGATTCGGAGTGGTTTTAATCTTGAATATAGGACAAAGCTGATCTTTGGGTTTTCATATGTAGGACAGCCAGAGGGAAGAAATAACAGTCTGCAGTAAAATCACTTAAGCTCAGTATGAGACCCCATAACTATTATGTTTTGAAGCATTCGTTTTATAGTGTTTAATTTTTTGAGAATAATTAGTCACTGTTGTAATGTAGACATTAACTGGCCCTTTTTCCCATGTTTGAATGTGATGTTTCTATTAATGCTGATTTAAATCCAGAAATACTAAAGAGGGAAAGCAGAATGATACATTTGATATTATGATACTTCTGTTAATCACGCGAAGCATATTACCTGCTGACTTGCTTTTTGTACCCATGCTTAGACAAAAAGGCAGATATCTTTCACTGATAAAAGACTGGCACTACAGGTTCAAGAGACATTTATTTAAATAGCTATTTCTTTTCTGGTAACTCTAATTGTTTTTGTTTTTCATAAAAAGGCAGCAGTTAACTGGCACATGGCGTGTTCTAAAAGACAAAGTAATACAAACAAGTGCAAGATGTATATTACATGTTGCACATGTGTCTGGCAATACTGTGTACTCATGACTCAGTATAAAAGTAAACAAAAACTTTGACTACATGGCTACATCTCAAAATTAAACAAACTGAGCTTTACAAGTTCATGCTTAGTCAGATCTTCTGTTTTGTATATAAAGTGTGGGTCTTGGCTAAAATAAGTGCTTTTCATGGCTCAGTCGCTCCCAGCAAACTGCAGAATCCACAGCCGAGCTTAGAAGCATTCCTGTCGGAGTTACTTGTTTGGCCTGTTCAGACTGGGCATTTGGCAGCTGTTTAATTCCTGTGAGAATAAGAAGGTAATGCAAATCGTGTTTTCTCTTCGCTGCAGTAACTGAGACATGCGAGCGAGTCCTCACAAAGGAGTTGTCATAGCTGAGGTATTAGCATAGATATCTGGTACTTATGGAACACTGGCGTATTGTCACTGTTCAGTCTACCACTTGCTGTTTTTTAATTGTGGTCCTCTCTTGGGACACAAAGTGCTACAGCTTGTTTTCTCTGCTCACCATTTCAAACAGCTAATCAACCATCCAAGGTACTCGGTGTTGAAGCTTGTAACTGTGGCGCGATTTTAAGGTGGATTGGAAGATTTGGGCTAAGATGCTGACTAATAAAAAGCGAACTTCTGCTTTATGCAAGGAAGGCTAGTGTAGGTGTTTCCGGTTCCGGGAGTGTAACTAATATTTTTATGTTCATGGTTAAACATTGTTATTGGATTGTGTTAGAGCTATCAAATTAGTTCCCATCATATTTTATAGCATGAAATTTAACTGTATTTGATACAATGATGTATTGTGTTGCTATCCCCATATTGTTAAAAAACCAAAATATTAACATGTATATTGTCATATATAGTGTCAGTTAGTGCAGGGTATGCTGACCTCCAATCGGCTCTTTGTAATTATGCACTTTATGCAGTTACCTTGTCATTGTTTTTGCTGTCTATGATTGATTTAAATCTGCTTTCTTCACAGTACGTAGTTGTTTAGTGTTTTTGGAAGTACTGCTAATACTAGTGATGTACTTGGTGTGCGTCATGGTGCGATTAATCACAATAGCAGTAACTTTGCTCTCTGCAACTCATCCTGCTGATCTTTTTTCTGGCTTTGTCTCACTCCTTTTTCAGAAATCTGCTGTTATTTATTCCGTTCTGTAGTGGGTGTTGTTTTTTTTTTATTTATTAATAAATACCCTCCCTAATATACTCTATAGGGTTCATATGCATGAACACTATAGAAGATGTTATGCTGTCAAAAATCTGCCAGCGTCATGCTCCAAGGAGCATGCATATTTGATAACGGGAATATGCAGTGGTTGCTTGAAGAGACCACACACACACGGCCTTCTTTGAGTTCGGCTAATATGAATAGGAAAAAAAGGAAGCATTGAGGGAAGGAGTAGGTAGAAAGGAGCACAGCGTGTCTCTCTCTGTTGCATGTCATCGCCCCATCCGAATCTGTTCCTTGGTGGACTGGATCTGGGTCAACAAGCACACTTCTCAGATTACTCAGAAACAAGATGAATAAAACCCAGCTCTGTCACTGCTGTGGAATATTCATGGACATTTAAGATGTCTGTGTTGAAGATAAGTTTCTGTCACAGAAATAGCACAAATGTTCAGACAAAAGAATGGAAGATTAGTTGTGCACATCTAGTACATTAGTCTTTCGCTGCATTATCATCAAAGATGTCCTTGCTGGTGTACAGGCTTTTGCAAATGTTATAAACAAACAGGAGGTGAGTTGAACAGAGCAACTAAGCGGAGATTTAGGCAGTCCTCTCTAATTTTTCTTCTCTCCTATTTTTTCTTTAAAACTTATTTTCTAGCAGGAATTGACCTTTTGTTTAAAAATCTCAAGTATGGAGGTCTGAGGGCCTGCATGTCTAAACCTACTTTGTAACACACTGTAGTCACTTAATTAGAAAGTCACTACTTCAGCTTCGTGCTCTGATTAGCTTAGTTTCCATGCTCAAAACATCAAATGTGTCTTTGTTTATTTTTATTTTTCATTTTCCATTGGGCTTGATTGCTTGTGGGCTATTTTTATTTATTATAATTATTTATTTATTCATTTTTTTGGCATTGTTTAGACAGAGATTTTCAAAAATGTTGCCAGCGTGGATGAAGATATTTTTGAAAATGGAAGCAAAAGCTTATACATGCATGAAGCTAAAGGAGGCAAACATTGGAGACCAGACAGGTCTTGGCTGATATTGGGGGTAACTGTTTTCTGAAACTGAAATACTGTTTATATATATATATATATATATAATCTGCTCTCGGAAGAAAACCTTGTATCTATATATATATAATGAGCAAAATTGTTGCATAGCTAAAATCAGCAGTGAACATCTTTTAATTTGCATGTTAAAACTCTCAAATCCAGCAATAATTTCCATCCTGCTCTTACTGTGAGCTCTGCAAGTACTTGTGAGCATCCTTATGTAGGCTTACTTCCAGCAATAGGCCAACCTGCATGACTGCTTCTTTACAAGTGTCCGTGTGAGTGGAAGCTAGCAGATATCAGCCTGGCTATGCATGAATGCAAACGCACTGTGCTGTATGGACACATGCTGCTTTGTAGACCTCCTAGATATGTACAAGAGCACCAGTCACTGAAGCGCGCATGCACAGATGTATTATTAATCCATGGTGCTGAGTCTTTTGTTGAGCAGGCTTCTCTGCCTGTATGCCTGAGTAAGCAGACTTGCTAATCAGGTGTGCATTTCCAAACACAAGTCAAACACAACAGCGCTCTCATCTAAAGTCCCTCGCTCCACACCAAAGCCTCAAAATACCCTCCCCTTTTCAGCTGATGCAGAGTACACATGCTCTCTCTTGATCCTCACTCTCTTGCTCTCTCTTGCATGCTCTCTCTTGTTTAGTGGTAGACAGGCCACAGCTCCTCCAGTGTCTTGATCAATAGCTGTTGCACACTAAAGAGTGAGGGAGAGCAAATGCGAGATGAGAATAAAAAGCCTTCTTTCCTTTTTGTTTCTCCTCTTTTCAGCTTTTCACATGTCACCAAGGCCTGTTTCCTCTGAGATTTCCAAACCAGCTAAACATGCTGAATGAAAAATGATGGCCTATTTTTATTTATTTATTTATTTCATGAGAGAAGGAGTGTTATTAGCTTGGTCTTCAGTAACTAGCCTTTTTCGCCCTTTCTATTGAAGCTCGCCTACACTGGTGAAAGTAACATTCGCTGTGGTCCTTCTTGGCTGGAAACGCATGTCAGTTACATGAAGCAATTTTCCTGTTTGGTGGCGTGAGGTTTTAGGCCTTTCTTTAAGGTATACTTTCAAATAAGTACAATTTTCCTTTTGCATTGAATGTAGTCGATCAGTCTAGTGCTGCTTTAGCCTCATAGCTCTAGTTCAAAATGAATGCGGCTGCCAAGTAACAGAAGCTTATTCTGCTGTCTGAACTGGTTTGTTTACAGTTTGCATTAAAATTTCAGATTTTGTATTGAATGCATGAAAAGCGAGGTGAAACACCCACAAGATGCATTTTGATCAGATCAGACCACATTCAGAGGTGAATCTTTGCTGTATTAAGTGTAAACAGAATGTGCACCACCGCTTGCTGATGTACAGGGTGAGAATAAACAATGACATGAAAGTTGGAGGATACGCGAGGCAGGACTTTCCCAACCCTTTTTGGAGTCTGGGCTGATGAAAGCATCCAAGCAGAGTCTCATCATGCTGAGGAAAGGAGTTGGGTAAAGAAAAAGTAAAACAGAAACGACATTCATGTCTGCATTTTCATCTCTGATGTCATCCGGTCACAATGAGGACACATTTTGGTGTAAAATGGAATCCAGCCTGTGTATATTCAGATATGATCCAGACACACAATGCATGTTAATGCAAAGTGAGCTCAAATCTTATAGGGTTTCTAACCCTATATGACAGTTTTCTATAAAAACATAGAGAAAAGGACAGGTAATATAGAGTTCTGCTGCTGTTTTTTTAGCTATGCTATATAGTTTATATACTTTTTTAGAGGAGTCATATATTTATACACACTTAAAGTTGCTTGAGCCACATGAGATGATTTCGCCATGCGGTTTACAGTCCTAATTGGTGGCATAAAAGCTTCCTTTGTGAGTCACACTAGCCTCATAGTCTTGAGTTTTATATAAGGAGAACTGGAGTAGCTGCACTTGGCGCTGGCCTGTGAACTCTGCGGCGACACTCATGGTGTGTGAGTGGTGGGTCTGCACACTGACTCAGAGGAAAGCTCAGCCAGGGGCATCTGATGAATCATCTAATGCTTTGGCCTTTCCTCTCCTACTTTCATTTCCATCTAGTCGTCCCCTTCTGTCTTTTCCTCGCTCTTCCTGCTCTTTCCTCCTCCGCCATGAAACGTCCTCGCCTTGTCTGTCAGCCCACACAAACATAAACACACAGACCTGTGGTGGATAGGAACTTTCTACCAGCCTGATGTGGAACTCTGCCCTGCTGCTGCTGTTGAGTAGTATGGGAAAGAGACTGTTCATTACTCAGGGAGAGATCTCTTTGTCATTTCCCCTGACTTTCTTTCTCTTTCTCTCTTGTACTTTACATGCACTGAGCTGCTATTGATTCACTCTTTCCCTCTTTCTTTTTCTCTCTCGCTCTTGCTCACTTTCTTCTACTGTGCATGTACTGTGTAAAAGTGAAGAGATCACCTTGATTTATTTAATTTCCAGTCAAAATGACATTTAAGATGATTCATTTGTAAGATACAGGGGGGAAAGTAGAAAACGTGCACTGAAAAGACGAGACATAGCCTCTGAACAACTGTATTTTTATTTTTATTTTCCAGTAGTTATGTCCATTATGTCTTATTACAGCTTCCATTCTTCTTAGGAGACTTGGTTTTAGTTTTTCACATCTGCAGGGATATTTTTTTTTCACCTCTTTAAAACTTAATTCTTAGAAGTTGACTTCATTTTCTAGTTTAATCCCAAACACATTCAATGACGTTGAGGTCTGGACTCCGGGGTGGTCAGTCCATTGTTCTGAGAATTCCAGAAGCTTCTTTGAGTTACAGATTTTGACACAGATCAAATTAAAAGACAAAAAAACATGAGTTTTAATTAAATGCTTTGAGTTGAATGAGTTCACTTACTGTCTAATAAAAGGTGGATTTGAGCTCCAGTCTTGAAAACTTGTGTTTTTCCATTATTTGCCTTTTGGCTTTCCTCTTCTTTATGTCGGTGAATTATTTAATTGGATCTCCTCAGAATTATCTTTTAAAAATATAGAACTTGTGTTTATTGGACATTTTGACTGAGAATGAAATAAATGAGGGGTTGTCTAGAAGATTTGCACAGCACTGCAGTACCATGTTGTCTAGCATGAGCCTAGATGCGAGTTAGATGCGAAGAAAACTGCAGTTTCTGTCCCTTATAAACTGGATACCCTGTGTTAGACAAATAATAGCTAAAATATCAAAACAGCACATGAGGGGTCTGTGTGTTTGTCATGGCCTGAACGCTCTAAAGGTTCCTCATCAGCACAGTCTCAGCAGGACGGTGCGCCTTTCAGCAGGGGAGGGGGTGATAACGTGAGTTTGAGCGCAGCAGGTAAAATAACAGATGAATAATAAATTGTGCTCTCTCCTGAGCAGTTTCTGAAACACAGACAGTAAGAGTTTAAGGTGCTCTGACAACATGACAGTAGTGCAAAAATACACTTGGAGATAAGCAGTTGGGCAGATCAAGTGTTGAGTGGGGTGTGGAGACGGCAGCTCAGTGTCTCTACATGAATATTTCTAATACTGTATAAATGACCTCTAAGAACATCACAGTGTAATAGAACAGCCTTGCATTTTTGTTATAGCACGAGTGGAGACTCATTCATAAATACAATGTAAATGTGACAGTTGTGACATATTTGTGCTCACATATCCATCAGAGTATGATAATAACATTTATAGTAAAGGTTGTGTTTTTTTTTTTGTTAAAGATGCACATACTGTATAACTTTCACACCAAATTCAGTGTTTTTTGTTTTTATTAAAAAAAAAGAAATCTGTGAGCCACAGAAAGATTTTCATTTTTGTTGTTCATATTATGCTGAAACCTGAACTGGCCCATTGCTTATTCAAAATATGCAAAAACATAAGCAGTGCAATAGACACTTGTAGTAGACCTTGAATTATTACAAGGACACTTGAAATATAAAAAAGTCCCCAGGTGCTCTGCTTAAACATACCTATTTGCTTGAACTAGACACCTGGAATCCTTTCTTTGCTGCAAGTTTGTTATAACTTGGACTCAAATTCTGAGCTGCTGAGCTGATGGGTGTTTTTATTTTGGTTGAACTGCAGTTGAAATGCATTTTGGTGATAGGGCTGTTGTAGAATTATGAACAATTGAGGTTTAACCGCTGTCCCATAGACTGTTTTTGGGCTAGGAGAGTCAGAGCACATTGTAGTGCATGCTGGGGACTGTATTGTAGCACATTGTGAAATGGGCTAATATTAACAGAAAATTTAAATACTTTTGCGTATTTGCTGAAATGCCAGAGAATGCCAGAGGTTTCATCTAGATCCCATGTGTCAAACACGAGGCCCCACAGGCCAGATAAGCCTGCCACACAATCTTGTCTGGCCCGCTGGGGCCTTGTGCTTGACATATGGGATCTAGATGAAACCTCATTGTCTTTCTCTGGCATTTCAGCAATGGACCTCCATATATTCGACTATGGGCCATACACACAGGCATACAATTCTTGTGAGGACCTCATGTCCTCACAGTGATGGGACAATGATGATTTTTCACAAGTAAAGACATTGTGCTGGCCCTTGTTTAATTGTTCTTCTTTTATAGTCATTCTACTCTAATTACAAAATGTATACAACTACACACAGATCACCACCAGCTTTGAGCCCCACTTGGAAAGCAGATTATGAAGCTTTTTTTAGATTGCTGGGGAATATGCAAATAAAACAAACTCCAATACATAAGATGTGCTCTTCAGAATGAGACGAAAATTGATGAATTTGTCCAAAAGGACAGTGCCAGTGTGCCAGTTTCAGTGCTTTGGTTTTCAGTCAAATGAACATGGAAAAGTCTTGGGTGTTTGTGTTGCATGCTGTCTGCACAAAGTATACCTCTCATTATGAATATTATATATAATATTATTAACTAGCTCAGATGTAATTGTATGGTAACAGTAGTGGACAGTAACTAAGTAAATGTAATTAGTTACTGTACTTAAGTAGTTTTTTCATGTATCTGTACTTAAGAATTTCCATTTTGGGCGACTATTTACGTTCACTCCACTACATTTCAAAGTCAAATATCTGACTTTTTACTCCACTACATTTTGAGAAGTCTGTCGTTCCTTTTGGTTTCTGTGTGTATAAAAACGGAACATGTCAAAACAAAAGAAGCACAAAGCAAGAACACCAATCAGGGCACAGCGGTCACTTTGTTCTGAGCTTGTTTTGACCTGTTGGTCATACCAACCCAGTGCAGCACATGGTTCATCGTCAGTGCAGCAGCGTAAAAATTTGGGAGCACATACATCTAACTAAATGATGAACTAACCTAACTTTGTGTAAATAGACCACAATATAGAAATATGTAGACAAATGCAGTCGTGACTGGCATGTTTCTTTTTTTCTGAATTCATACAAACACTTTCATTTTATAGTAAATTAGTTTCAGTTAGTTTATGTTTATGAACAGAGACCTACAGATCAATACAGTAAAGGAAAACTTATTTGTGATCCTGAGTTTAAAGCCAGTTTTTATTCAACTTGTAACTAAGTTACAAAGTAATCTTAAACTGAAACTTTGCTTGTTTGTAAAAGTGATTTCAGAGCCACTCGGTTCTACCTGATGGAAACTGTTTGCCTTCAGTGTTTTGTGCTTATGATCATTTTAATAGACGTCAGCGTCACTAATTAATGACGTTCTATTAAAAGACTGGTTTACCAAGAGAGACGCTGGAGGATTTTCACCTAAAAATGAGTTCAGGAAGCGAGTCTTGTTATAAAAATGATAACAGGACATTAGAGCCAGAATTAATCTTTTAGTACTTTTACTTTCGATACTTAAGTACATTTGAAGGCAAATACTTTTGTACTTTTACACAAGTTGAGGTCTAGTGTAAGCACTTCTACTTTTAATGGAGTAATATTTTACCTTGGGTATCTCTACTTTAACTCAAGTACATGATTTGTGTACTTCGTCCACCTCTGTATGGTAATCATATTATGCAAGCTAAAGGATAAGTTTCTAAAGGTCATATGTCTAAAAGGTCATATTGTCTAAATTTACATTATCCTCCAAGTGTATCTGCCACTGTTTAAAATCTGACCATAACAGCGGAGCTATGGTAGGTCAACCTCTTTTTAATGTGTCCATCAAACAAAGAATCTTGTATAATTCAAACATCAAACAGTACATCAAATGGACTGGATCAGTGAGCTGTGGTGTTAGCTTGTAGTTAGCTTTGAGGCATGGCTGCAGTGGCATATCCACTCATCTGCACAGTCACTCTTGTCTTTCAGTTAAACAATTTATTGCTGTGGTTGTGATGTGATGTTAGCTGTATAGTTTTGCTTGTGCCTTGCCACACTGGATTGGTTTTGCACTGTTTTATTTGGCCTTTTTGTACCACAGTTTAAAGCAGTTTTCATTTATTTCTATGCTCCTAAGAAACCATTCTGAATGGGTTTAAGCCAAATTCCACTGTTCTGTTCTAAGGTCTTTTGTATTCTATTTTGTAATGTTAATGTTCTAATAATCCAAAAATGAAGATTATTTTAAGAACATTAGAATGTACAGCATTATAAAAAAAACTTAGTTTCTAATAGTTGTTGTAGGATGTTAAGGCACATTTTTCAGGCACTCCTTATTTTTGCTGTATCAAAAATTGCATCCAATCAAGATACCACCGATCTGAAAGTCACGTTTTTACTTGACTGGTGCCTAGTCTTTCACACTCATACATAGACACATGCAAGAAGTAAGATAATGAAGAGAGGTGGTGTGGAGTTCACTGTGTAGTCAGAGACCTCAAAGAAATGCTTCATAACTCATCACCAGCCAAGACTCTTATACACATTTCACTATGCTTAACACGTATGCGGTTCCAAAAGTATGCTACAGAAATGCGGATGAATTCATGGCAGTGTGTTGTGCATGAATACATCAGTGTTAAGTAATTTCTACATTTTTTTAAAAATTATTATTGAAGAAACTGGACATGGCTGTATGTCTTCAGGGTGCATGGATAGATGTTCTGTTGTGTAGGTGTAATTTTTTTATTTTTTTGAGCATTTAGCTGTACAGTACTGTCTTCCATGATGGTTCTAAAGAGATTAGATACAAGGTATTTGTGTAAGGAAGAGGAACATTAAAGAAAAGCAAGTGGAAAAAACCTGGAGTTTAAAAAATACATTAATGTAGATGGAGAAAATCCTAGCAATTATTAAAGACCTATTAGACCACCCAAATTATCAGCATCCAATAATTGGCACTTTTGTCTTTGAGCGAGAGCTGAAATTCTGTCTCCACTCTGGCTTTAGATCTACAGAAATCCACAGGCATTTGTCCATTTCTTCATTGTGAGAAGACAACTCAATGCTATTGGTCTGTAGTTGTCAGGAAGACCTCAGTATTACTGCATGTGTTTGGGATTACTCGGACTGTTAGAAGCATTAAATGCAACCAACTTGTAAGAAGGTATTGTGTCTAGGTGAGGCTTGTAGTGCAACTTTCTGTGGAATATAATTTTCCTGCTTTTTTATTTCTTGACACTGAAAAATGAATAGCTTGCAGTTAATGTCAGTTTTGGCTGGAAAATAAATATGAAAGGTGGCCTGACTTTCGCAAAGTTTTGTGTGTGGGCCTACATTCACTCACCATCTGCTCTCAGGTTCAACCACACAATGTGGAAGTCCTGTTATAGACTGTAAGCCATCTTATCAGGCACAATTGGTCAGCCGCGGTCTACCCCATACATTGGTCAATTTCTGACCACTGGACTGCTGTTTACCAGGTATTCTGCGAGTAGTGGCCCTTTCTCATAACAGCATTGATCCTTGCATGTATTTGCAAGTCAGTATTTGTAGTGCTAGCAGGAGTGTATTTTTGCTGGAGTACTTAGACACTTCACTGCCACTGTTAGATTACTGGTCTATAATAAGAATATCTAGCCAAGACCAGTTCTGTGATCAGACACTCACCATGCTAAGAGATGAAATGATGATGATGATGATGATGATGATGATGATGATGATGATGATGATGATGATGATGATTATTATTATTATTATTATCCACCATTGGTGTTTCCATTAAGTGGACAGGGAATACATATACATTACAGTAAGAAAATAATTGCTCTAGTTACAATGTAATGTAATATACATGTCAGTGAGGGTAGTCAGAGTCATGTAAAAGCATACTTGATTAGAAGTTAGTTACTTCTATTCAGTGGGTCAAATGGGAACCAAAGATCCTTAGCAGGAAACAACTTGAGTTAAAAATTTGTTGGGTCGCAAAAGTTTTTTAACAAGCATCTGTCACCTTAGAAAATTAAATTAATGCACTGTTCTTGTCTTTATACAGTATTTTTACTATAAAATAAGTGAGAGCAGTGTAAGTTCTGGACCAACACAACAGATTAAAAATTGTACCCCAAAAGAAATTGTGAACTAAATGTGAACTGCTAAATATAGACTTCTTTCCTCATGCATATTCTTGCGTATAAGTATTGTCGTTTGAAAATACTCCAAGAAATAAGGCTATAAAATTTTTACTTCAAGCCTGGGGGAACATAAATCTATGTTTTCTTTCAAAGTAGGTTAATCTTGCTCTTGCAGAGCAAGACTATGATATGCATTTACTAAGTATGTTCTGTGAATATCTTTCCAGTGCCTAACATAGTGGCTCATATGTTTTGCCATCATTTCTTCATGTAAACTGGACAGTCCCAATATTGATTGGCATGTACGTAGGCAGAACCCTCATCACCATTCTCACCAGTGATCTCCTTTGTGCTCAAGAGAAACTAACAATGAGAGAGCTAATGAATACAACCTAGCAAGCATGATGACTCGTTTACACGAATGTCCATTTGTTTGGTCAGCCGGCCACGCAGCGTTCCCTGCATGCATGTAAAGTGAGAATTTTTAAAAGATGTTACTCTGTAAAAGCTGGGTATTGTTTTTATATATGTAGAACCCATGAAATTAATTTCTCCCTGCTTGCACGGTTGTTTTTAGTTTTGTTTCTGTGATAGAGCAGACTGGGAGTGTTGGACTAAGCTAACAATCACACATCAGAATATTAGGACCATGGCCAGGCAGTTCTTAGATGTCAAGCAATTATCAAGCCATATTTTTATTTTATTTTTGCCTTGTTTTTTTTTTCCCTCCTCCCCAATCAAACTTTGCTGAGTGTTTTAATATAGCACTCAGTTTTCAGTCAGACATTTTTAGTAACTTCAACTGTGTTCCATGGGACTTTACAGGTGCCATAGAACGGAAACCTGTATTTACATTAACTAAATAAGGAGAGTTTGGTACATGGAACTGACATTCTGTGACCTTGAGTCTCCTCCTTCATGCTGGAGCGTGTCCCAGCACTCACTGGGCAGAAGGCAGGAAATACCCTGAACAGGCCACCACTTTGTTGCAGGCATACACATTCACACACACATACAACTAGGGGCAATTTGGTATCTTCAATTTGCCTGACTGCATGTCTTTGGAATTTAATTGAATTTAATTCGAAGTTGTAAGTTTGCTCTGCACATTTCACTCTAGGCGGTTTCGCAACCCTTGAATAATATTGAGCAGGCTTCGCTACGTTTTTGGCACTGGAGAGGAGCAGTTCCATCTTTGTAAGTAACTAGCCATGCTGTAATTTTTATCTTTTTCTTTTTTTTTTGAAGCCAGATCTTACCAGAGCTTAATTAATAGCAGAGATTAATTAACTAATCATTCAGAGCTAATCATCCAATATCAGCAGCCAACCTCACAAATGCCCTTGTTGCTGAATGCAGTCATGTCCTCACAGCAATGTTCCAACTCCTAGTGTAAATGAAGAGCTTTGAGACACTGGTCCTTAAACACAACCATTAACAAAGCCCTCCACACTGCTTTGACCCACCTTGAACACCAGAGGACAAATGTGAGAATGCCATCTGTGATCTACAGCTCCATGTTAATTACAGTCCTCCCCATCACAATGGTCAGCAAACTGCTTGACCTGGGTGCTGGTCAGCACACATGCAGCTGGATTGGATTGAGGAGTTAACAAATCCTCAGACCACAAATTATTAGACTATGGCCCTGTCACCCCCCAACCTGCACACTTTGCACTAGAGATCCACAGGACTTTGTGCCAAGTCCCGTACCTTGTCCCCTTTACACACAACTGCAAACCTACCCACAGCACAAAGTTTGCGTACAACTCGTCTGCCTACTTCCTCACATGAACAGTCAACATAACTTCTCTGGTGAAATATATTAAAAAGAAGATTTACTTCCTTTGGACACTAAGGACTGCCAAATTGTCCAAGCAGCTTCTGGTGTCCTTCTATAGCTGCTCCATTGAAAGCCAACTCATCTAAAGCTCTCCAGAAGACTCTCCAGAGTCAACTAATGCAGCCAGAAAATAACACACAGCTATTTGCACTGAAGGACATAGACAGCGATCCGTCTCCATCAGGCCATATGAATCATCCCACCCAGGTGGCCACCACTTCATGTTCATGTGCTGAGGTGCCCAAGACTGCAATCCACTTCTGTATCGAACAAACTACATTTTTACCCTTGTTGCTACCCCTAGCATGTTCCAGGCCAAAAAGTAGTACACACACACACACACACACACACACGCTAACAAAAGACAAACTTTTTTTAACCACAAGAAAACAAAACCTCCTACAACATTTACACCTATGACTATTTTAGTTTGTGTAAAAATTCAAGTAATATGCTGTATCGTAGAAATAGTCCTCTCCTTTGCTGCCATAACTTCACCTCTTCTAGATTTACAGTAGGGTTAGCGGCACTGTTCTGATGCCATTTAGACTGCTGATTGTGGTCCTTTTTGAAAGCTCTGAATAAATAAAAATAAATACAGTAAAATTAATTCTTGTTAGTTTTTAGAACAAAGTTTGGGTTCAGATGTCTTCAGTGCTTCCAGATACCTCATGGATTTCTTAAATTCCATCACGGGCAAACGTGATTTTAATATCTTGGTTTAACATCTCGATTTAAGTATTCATTAGCCAAACCAGGTATTGAAAGATAACTGTCAGTTACATTGTGTACAAATGGAGGAAATCCAAAACCATTGTTGCTCTCCCCAGGAGGGGTCAACACACCAAGAGCAAGGTGTGTAGTAGGCGAGGACACAAAGGAACCCACAGTAAGTTCTAAGCAACTAAAGGCCCCTCTTACAGTGGCTAATGTTTGAGTTCACCATCAGAAAAACGCTGAACAACAATGTGGGTCATGCTGCAAGACAATGACCCTAAGCACACTAGCTGTTCTACCAAAGAATGGTTAAAGAAGAAAAATGTAAAGTAATGGTTTGGCATGGTCAAGTTATAGTGCTGACAAGAAATATTGTGGAAGTACCTGAAGCAAGCAGTTCATGGGAGGCAACACCACAGAAGTGAAGCTGTTTTGTGCGAAAGCATGGCCAAAAATTTCACCAAGCTGTTGTGCAGGACTAATCAGCAGTTGCTGAAAACGTTAATTTGCAGTTATTCCTGCAATTTGTGGGGGTCACACCAGATACTGAAAGCAACGGTACACATACTTGGATCATTTTCCTCAATAAAAAACTGGTCAAGGCTAATATTTCTGTCTCATTTCATCTTAAGTTTAATTTGGTTCTCTTTAACTACTTAACAGCTTATGTGGAAATCTAAAGTTTAAGTCAAATATGGAGAAATATAGAAAATTCTAAAGGGTTCACAAACTTTTAAGGACTACTGAACAGCTCATCTGAAGAGGCGGCCTCCATTACTCAAGGTTATAACCCATAACCTTGGCTTATAAAACAACCATTTTATCCTCCAGTACTATCAAGAGTAATTTTACAGCCCTATTTTAATTTTGGCTGAAGTCCTTGTTGTTGCTTCTCTTGCTGTAGCCTTTTCCTTCCCTGTGGTTAACTGGGTGACTGTTCATTAATTCTTACAGATACTTGAATGTCAGAATTGGTCAAAGTATATCCCGCAGAATAGTAGTGTGAAGAAGGCGTCTGTAGTATGTTTCATGAAAGAAATGTGAAGGTTATTATGGTGTATTTGTGAGGGAAGGGTTGCAAACCTTTAGTTTTGGTAGACCTCTGCTCAAAAAAGCATAAGAAACCTCTGGTATACTAACTTGTTGCACTAGTTAGTATAATATGTGTTCAATTTATTGAAATGTTTTCGATGGGAAATTTTATCTCCATTCCCGCTACAACCCAACTATCTTTTTTCCAAGTTCTGATTAATTTCAAAGCAACTAATAGATGCTTGGCTGTCCATCTGCATTGTAACTTTGGCAGCAAACTGAGTTGGAAGTTTTCACTCTGATTAGGCCACACCTGCTATCTCCATCTCATAAATGGAAATTTGCTGATGCACTCCCTGAAGTATTCCAGATGCGAGAGGTTCAAATATCTGCTTCAAGGACATTTCTCATAAATCACAGCAAAGCAAAGATTTAATACTGACTCTAATACACAGCGGCCTTGTCACGGGTCTCCCGTAACCAAGGGCAACATAATATTTTCATTTTCATTTGAGTCCAGGCAGGTGGTTTGCACTGCATGGTTTCTTATCTCTCCTCTGTGCCCAGACCCATGCATACACACAAACACACTCACATGCTTCCTCTACTCTTCTAAATCAAATCTAACTTGAAACCCATTACTTGCATTGTGCCATGATCTTGGTGTGATGTTAGTGGAGTGTTTGACCAGTTTTAGCACGATGGCCTATGTGTATATCCTAAGTGCTTCAACTAAAACTTAAAACTCAACTGCTAACTCAAAAAATTATGATTTTTCTTTCTTTCTACATGATTTAAATGTCAGCTCCTCGTTATAATGTGAGAATTTCATGATAAATGGACCTAGAAAAATGTTCTTAAAAACACCTGGAATAAAAGCTTTTTTCAAGTTGAGCCCCCCCTCCCCCCATAGTATGTCCCTTCAATAATTGACATTTCAACATTAGCCTGCATTATTGATCAGTAAATATCTAAACATTATGAACTTGGTAAAGATGCTCACAAAAAGGGACTTCTTTGCATTTTGCAAGCTTTTGTGTGATGTAGGCCAGTGTTGCAATAACAAATAGCAGATGTATGTAGTTACCGAATCATTTATAGTAAGCTACTGAATACTGAGCCTTAAGGACTAAATAATGCTACTGCAGTTAAGAGGGTTAATTACATTCTGTACAGAAATGTTGAAATCCCTGGACTTCAGTTTTTAGAAGGCTAGCAGTGCATCATGGGAGAAGGGACTATTTAGAGTCAAGCGTGCCAACTTGGCTTTTGTTGATTGCTCTTTGTGCTACACTGATCATCCTGGCAATCACTTGTATTGTGAGTGCATAGGGGCTACAGTCAGTGGCAGGTCCAATCCACCGCCATTGTCCTGCCGTTTCCATCCTATTGTCTTTGTCTTGGAGAACGTATGATAATCTTGTTCTCTTTCAATGGGACAGTGATGAGAATCCCTTGTTTAGTGCTGTTCTGGGGCCTAGCGTGTTTACTAATGCTGCATGACATGGTGACTGTACTACTGGAGTGTGTGAGTGTGTATGACTGGGAGAGAAGGTTGTGCCGAAGAAGGTTTTTGTGTGTCATGTATATCCAAAACTGTGTGTGAGCTGTGTGGCCCAGGGATTTTCCTCTTTGCACCTCTTTTTTTCTATATTTATCCTCAAAGTGTGCCACCTCTCCTGTGAGCTTCAGCCCAGATCCTGGAGGAGGAGGAGAGTGAGGGAGGGGAGAGTAAGGGAGATAGTGGTGGGGGATGGAGAGGCAGTATGCTCATTGTGTTCGTTGGTATGTGGGACACACAGCAGTGCTACATCCTTACCCGCACATCTGTTTTTGTACTGCAGCATGTGCCTGTATTTGTCTGTGTATATACTTGTTTTTTTATACATCTTCAGCACAAAAGATTTAGAAACACAATTCTAACCTATAATCATTCAGGTCTTTTTAACCCAGATTATCTAAACCAGGAGAAAGTATGATTAAAGTTTTATGAGCAAAAGATGCTGAGAGATTAGCAGAGCATTGCTACAGGTCCATCTGTGCTTTTGCAGGATCGAAATATCAGTGCTTCCAGGTATGTTCACTTGGCTGCAGCTTTGAAAGGAACTGTCCACCAGGCGGTGCTAAAGGAAGCCAAGGTTTGTGTCCTTTCTTGTTGCTGGCCAACTCCCCAGTGAATAAGTGCACACACAGGCATAAATGTTAAACTTTTGTACAACTGCACAGATTGCACTTTTGACTTGGAGGACTTGTGTCTGATTCCCTTCAAGTGTCTGAACAAACTAGATTATTGTGAAACTGCAATAATTACTTCGTTCTTCATTGCTGTCTTTTGTTTAGTTATTGGAGGCAATCTTGTGACACCCACTAGAGTCACAAAAAATGAGTGAAGTCAATGGATACAACGTTCTTTAGAAACACTCAGTGGGCACTTACTTTCTCTTAGTGAAGTATGGCAGAGCATACCTGGGACCAAGCCATTTTGGCTTTGTAGAAACGCTGTTAGAGGATTGTGTTTCCTAGGAGGTTATTCTAGAACAATAAGAACACAATAACACAGGCCCTAGTAGTGTTGGACACGTGGTTTCATATTGTTGTTGGGTGGGTGGGAGTGTGTGTGTTGGATTAACAGGGCCTTCTGTTTAAACCCGATGTTTAGTCCTTATCGTCTGTCTGTGTCTCTCTCTCTCTCTCTCTCTCTCTCTCTCTCTCTCTCTCTCTCTCTCTCTCTCTCTCTCTCTCTCTCTCTCTCTCTCTCTCTCTCTCTCTCTCTCTCTCTCTCTCTCTCTTATCAGTGCCTTATTGGCATGAATGTAATGAAATACACTGTTGCCAAAGCAGTTAATAAGAAACACATAAACATAAATAAGAAAGATATTATAGATTATAATAGAACTGTCGCAGTCTGTGTCTGTCTCGGTCTCTGTCTCTGTCTGTCTGTCTGTGTCTGTCTCAGTCTCTGTCTCTTTCTGTGTCTGTCTGTCTCTTGGTCTCTTTCTTTTTTTCTTTGTCTGTCTCCGTGTCTGTCTGTGTCTCTGTCTGTTTTTTGTAAGTGCTGTGAATACTAAATACTGTAGGCGTAGTTCTTGGTCTGTAGGGTTTCTATGTTTCTAGTTTGAAAGTTTTCTAAGGAATTTTCTTGATGTTGCGCACTCACTGTGAAACCCTCTTTCTTTGCTAGCTTTATTTGAATTTGTTCTTTTTTTCAGTTCTTTTGAGATCTGAAATAATTGCCAGAGTGCTAAATATATCATTTAATGTTTTGGTTGCCATTTGGACATTTTTGTCATAGGATGGGTCAAGAAATATGTCTAACATAAGGTTTATTTCTGTATTTCTAAGAGCTGCTTCAAATTTGGCAGTACTGCTGTTTGTCCATTTGAAAGTGGCGGGTAAATGAAACAGATTGTTGTCTTTGCCATCAATCAAATACAGATCTTTGCTGCTTTAGATACAGCGTTATAGGGCAGTGATCTGACAGGGGCAGCTGAGGCTGTACTACAAACGCATTAATATGTTCAGGCTCTGTATTTGTTATAATATAGTCTACAACACTGCTGCCCAGTGAAGAACAGTAGGTATAATTTCAGCATTTCTTTTCCATTGTTGTTTATAAGACAATCTAAACTCTGTCTTTGAATGCGTGTTCCTGAGTTGTACAGGTTGGTAGTTTGTTTGCATAGATGGTTATTTCCCTCTGAACTTATGAACTGTCTGGCATTGAGGTCTCCACACAGTAAAACTGATCCTAGAGACTGGAAGTGTAAGATTTCTTCCTGAAGCTCTTTAAAGCATTCCTTTTGGTAGTAGGTGGAGTTAGAAGGTGGAATGTATTTTGCACAGAGAGATACATTTGAGTGTTCATAATAGTGTTATTGATGCCTAACCAAATATGTGCTTTACCTCTTTTAACCCCTTTAAGATATATATTTCTCAATCTTTTTTGTGCCAAATTAAAATACCTCCTGATTCCCTGCCACTCTTTATTTAGGGATGTTTTACAGAGGGAACAATGAGTTCTCTGAAATTCCTGGGACAATGTGTAGATAAATCTTTGATGCACCATGTTTCAAGTAGAATAACCATATCCATGTTTCTAATAGTGTGTATAAAGTCAGGGTTTGCACTCTTCAATCCAAATGTTGAAGAGTTCAGGCCTTGTATATTCCAACTGATGTTTAAAGTTTACAGGTTAGGTCAGTTCAGGAGTTTTGAGCAGATGAGTGCCAGCATGTCTCTGATTTGGCTGTATATACTCTGCTCCGCTGTTCGTTTTGAAGCTACTGCAGCATAATTTTGTTTGTACTCCTGTTTGTTGTGCCTGGCTGGATATTCTTCTATGGCTGGGGACCTTGCCGTTGTGCGCTGCTGGAGTAGAGTGAGGGTCAGGCTGATTGACAGCTGGTGTAGGATATTTTGCTGCATCATTGGGAGGGGGAGTTGAAGAATGCCTTTGTGTGAGTCCGGTGGTAATCGAGGTTGTGTGTAGCTCTGTGGTGTAGTCAGGCTTCACTGGAGGCTGGCGATTAACGCAAGTAGCTTCACTGACTTCCAGGGTTCTCTTCATTGTTTTGTTGGATTTTGTATTCTGAGAACTGGTGGTTTTTCTGGTCTTGTAGGGTGTTCTGTTCATACAGGTGTCTTTCAGTCTTCTTGCAAAGATTCCCACTCTTCTCTTTGTCAAGTGTACGTGGTCCTACAGATGACTCTGCGACACCAGGTGGTGTGCTAAGTGTACGTTGGGTTAGGGTTTACTACCTCTACCTTACTACCAACTACTTCTGAGTTGATGCCATTGATAACCTGCTGGGAAGCAGTGTGGACATGGTCACTCTAGCTATAGGCAGCTTTCTGGAAGCTTTCAGGGCAATGAGGTGAAGTTCTCTGGCCATGCCTGTCCTTCGTGTTGTTAGGTCATTGGTCCTGGTGTGTATGAGGATGTGCGATGTGTCTGGAGTCTCTTGTCCTCTAGCAGATCTAGGGCTGACTGGATTGTTGGGCCCCAGAGTTTCATGGCTCTTTTTCCAGGGAAAAGTCGATTTGATATTTAGGAATTTCCTATTTGAGCCACACGTTAAGGCAACTTCAGGATTTTGGAGTTTTGAGTCTTTGGTGTGAGGTTCTGGAGTTTCAGAGTTTTGTTGATGAGATGGCTCTGAGCTTATTTCTCTCTGTCTATCTCTCTGTCTCGCTCTCGCTCTCTCTCTCTCTCTCTCTCTCTCTCTCTCTCTCTCTCTCTCTCTCTCTCTCTCTCTCTCTCTCTCTCTTGCTCTCGCTCTCTGTGTCTGTCTGTCTGTCTGTCTGTGTCTCTGTTTCTCTGTTTTTCTGTTTTTGTCTCTCTCTCTCTCTCTCTCTCTCTCTCTCTCTCTCTCTCTCTCTTTCTCTCTTTCTCTCGCTCTCTCTGTGTGTCTGTCTGTCTCTCTCTCTCTCTCTCTCTCTCTCTCTCTCTCGCTCTCTCTGTGTGTCTGTCTGTCTCTCTCTCTTTGTGTGTCTGTCTGTCTCTGTGTCTCTCCCTCTATGTTTTTCTGTCTCTGCCTGTCTGTTTCTGTCTGCCTGTGTTTCTTTCTCTCTCTGTTTTTCTGTTTTTGTCTGTCTGTTTGTCTGTCTGTCTGTCTGTCTGTCTGTCTCTCTCTCTCTCTCTCTCTCTCTCTGTGTCTGTGTTTTTTTTTCCATTTTTGTGTCGCTCGCTTTGTCTGTCTGTCTCTCGCTCTCTCTGTCTCTCACTTTTTCTTTGTCTTTCTCTCTCTGTCTCTCCAAGTTCATCAGTGCTTTATTAGCATGTAATAAAATACACTGTTGCCAAAGCAGTTAATGAGAAACATAAATAAGAGAAAGATATTACAGATTATAATAGAACACTACAAAATAAGTTATTTACAGAATTATTAGTAATCAAAGAAAAGGAACTAATAGTCAAGACAAATTTCAGGACATATAAAAATCTGTAATAATATCAGTTGTTTGGTTCTCCTCACTGGTTGTGACAGGCGGTCACGTATCTTGCTGCGTTTGTGAACAGTAGAGCTGGAACTCAGGATGGATGCTGCTTACCTTCTCATAGAACTCCTTTCTAATGGAGTCATATCCTGGATGCTCTGTGAGGAAGTGCAGCTCTGTCTCCACCACTGAGAGCTCACAGTGAGAGCAGTGAGGCCTCTCTGGGTAACCAGGCCTGTCTGTGCCCACCAGTTTCAATGGCCAGGCTGTGCGCACTGAGTCTGTACATCATCAGCACTTTCCTCAGTTTTCTGTCTTTAATAGTTGTGAGGTGTGGTGCTAATGTATAATCTCGATTTAGGGCCGAATAGTACTGAAGCTTGTGCTGTTGATGTGTGGTCTCAGTCCAGTGGGTGATGTAGTTTTGTTTTTGTTTGGCGATAATATGGTTGGGTCTGATTTTCTGGGCGAGCATGTGGTCAGGCTGATGGTGTCAGTGATGTTGCTTTTCTCTGCACATGGAGGATGTTTCTGCAGAATTCTGTGTGCAGGGCTTCATTTGGATGTTTATCCCATTTTGTAAAAGTTTTTTGTCAGGGGTCCCCATGCCTCACTTCCATATAGTACAATTGATTCGATTATTGATTTGAAGATTTTTAGCCAGATTGTGATTTGGTATTTCTAATCATTTGTTTCTAATCATTTGTTTATTTTTTAATTTTTATTTTTTTTATAAAATAACAAAGTGCTCTCCTCACTTTTTCTCTGAGTTCCTTCACAGCCAAGTCAAAACATCCTGTAGAACTAATAGAAATGCCCAATTAAGTATGTTTTAGATTGTTCAATGTTGGTATTGTCAATTTTGTAAATATAATTCATTTTTAGACCTCTTTTGAAAAATTACTATTTTGATGGTTTCTTTTCAAAGTCCAATTTTTACAAAATTGTCCAAGATTTTTAAACTTTGTTGAAGCCCCTCTCTGGTAGGTGACAGTAGGATGATGTCGTCCACATAGAGGAGGCATGTAATTGTTCTATCTCCCATAGAGAGGCCAAGTATTTCATCACACTGGTCAAGTTTTCCAGCCAGTTTGTTGATGTATATGTTAAACAAGGTGGGGCTCAGGCTGTGGCCTTGTCTCAATCCTCACGACTGTGGAAAGAACCCAGTTCTGATTGTTCCAATCTGCACTGCACATTTACTGTGAGAATACATTGATTTAATAACATCGTACATTTTCCCCTACTGCACTTTCAATGAGTTTGTAAAATAATCCAGTGTGCCAAATTGAGTCAAAAGCTTTTTGAAAGTCTACGAAACACGCAAAGATTTTGCCCTTAATTTGTTTTACATATTTATCGAATAGTGTGCGAAGAATTAAAATGTGGTCAGATATTTGATTTGGTAAGAAGCCAATCTGGTTTTTGCTTAGAACATTATGTTCTTTTAGAAAGTTATTTCAAGTGTTGAGGATGCTGCAAAAGACCTTTCACAGGTTATTGTTCACGCAGATTCCTCTGTAATCGTTTGGGTCAAGTTTGTCTCCAGATTTAAATATGGGGGTGATGAGCCCCTCATTCCAGACTGTGAGGAAAATGACCTCCATTTAAAATAAGATTGAAGAGTTTTAGAATAGCCCATTTGAATTTAGCGTCAGTGTTTTTTAGCATTTCATTTAAGATGCCATCTGTACCACAGGCTTTTCTGGGTTGGAGACCTCTGAGTTTTTCTTCTAATTCTTCTGTTGTGATTGAGAAGTGCAGTAGGTTCTTCCCATGTGTGTTTACTGACTTGTTGCAGTTTTCTCTGGGGGGAAATTTAATAGTATCTCCTGTTATAAAGTGATCACCTTGAGTGCTGATAAAGTCGGTTGGTCAGCAGTTCTCGCGTTTAGGTCCCTGCAGATAATTACATGGCCTTGTTTTTTGGAAATGGTTGATTTTTCATTTTCTAGATTTGGGAAGGTTTCTTCATTGAAATAGGGGAATTCTAATGGAGGAATATATTTTGCACAAAGGAATAGATTTTGAAGTGTTGAGAATAATTGCTTACTAATTTTTAACCACAGATTATTTTGTCTTTGCTTTGTTTCAATAGAATTAGTTAGTTCTAAGTGGTTTAAACCATATGAGCATCCCCCCTGAGTTTCTACCCTGAGTCACTCCTTTTGACTTGGTGGAGGGGACCACTAACTCCCTGTAGCCTGGGGGACAACCAGTGGGTTCATCTCCTCTACACCATGTTTCCTGAAAAATGAATATACCAACATTTCTTACTTCCTTCAAAAAAGGAGTTTAAACCTTGAATATTCCATACAGAAATGCAAAAAGATGTCAGTCTGTACAAGCTGAAGTGTGTTACTATTCATTTTTTGAAATGAGAAAAATAATTGCAAATAAATTAAATAAATACTTTAATGTAGAATTTAATGTCTTAATCACTGAACTTAAATTGAGTTATATACTTTTTTTTTTAAAACTAACATTTTATGGTAATGTAACTCTTACCACAGACTGTCCCATTAGACAAGTGCAGATTTGGCTGAGCATCTGCTGTATGACTCTGAGCTCAGCGTAATTAGGGTTTGCTGGTCCACTAACAGCCTAAGCGTAGGTCTGTGCTCCTGGCCTGGTCTGGAGTTGTTGGGGAGGGGGAGCAGGGCCCTGGGGCAGTGGTGCAGTGTGTGTGTTCCTGCCATAGGTGCTTGTGCTGGCAGGAGGTTGGGGTTGTTACGGTGCCTCGTCTGCCTGTCTGGCTGTTCTGGATATTGAGGAGCATGGTGTTGAGGTCTCAGATGGAGGGCTTGTGGAGTTGCTCCATCTGCAGGTCTTGGGGTGCGTCTTGATGGTAGTGTGTTTGAGTTTTGTCCAGCTTTGCGCTGGAGTGTGGTGACATTGCGGGTCAGGGTGACGTCTTTCAATGTTTTAGCAAACGCAGGAACTAACTCTTGGAATAGCTGGATGTGGTCATAGAGTCAGGCTGTATCCAGAGTCGGGTGGTGGGTGAGGTGAGCGCTTGCTCTGAGGGCATGCTCTCTGGAGATGCTGGCGTTCATTTTCCGGATTGTGTACAGATGAAAATCCATGTGGGGCGATGGTGATGATGATCTTCGAATTAGGGAAGGTGCCGCTGGCCTTCTCGATCACTGCTCTTAGGGATACGGTCACTCTTTGCTGCTGAGCTCTGAGGTCATTTGTTCCTGTGTGTATTATGATGTGCCTTGGTGATCCTAATTTTACCTCTGTGAGTAATTCCAGTGCTTTTTGTGTAGAAGGGCACCAGAGCTTAGCTACTCTGAGTCTGGGGAAGAGTTTTTTCTCATCAATAAATTTATATTAGATGTATTTGTTGGCTGGGAGGAGATTGCTGTGAGCTTGTGGGGGTAGAAGGTGGAGGAGGCTTCTGTGATCTGGTGGAGGTTGAGATGGAAGGTGGATGGGTTAGTCTGGGTGGAGGTATCTGCTGTTAGAGGACTCTGTTGCTGATTGGAGCAGAGTAGCTGTTCTCTCAGACTCTGCATTGTGCTGTCTCTCTGTCTCAGCTCCTCTTTCAGTGCAGCCATCTCCTTCCTGTAGCTGTCCCTGTCCTTCTCCCTGTCCTCCTCCTTCTGTAGTTCTCTGACCTACTCTATCAGTTCAGCCAGCTCTTTTCTTTTGGTCTCTCTCTTCCCTCAGCTCTTTGTCCTGTTCCTGTTTGAGGACCATCTCCCGAAGGTATACAAGCTCTACCTCCAGTTATGTCAAGTGCTCCTTTATCAGGGTAATGGAGATATAGAGTTGAAGGGTCTTTCTTGGTCCTGCTCAATGTCCTGCTCCTGAGCTGAGGGCTCTGCTGTGCTGCTGTGTGTTGAGGCACACTCAGTGTCTTCCCCCTGTGGAGTTTTTTCACTGGATCTCTCCTCCTCTGTGACTTCTCAGATTATTGAACGACTCCTGAAACTCACCCAGGTTTCGCTGGACCATCAGTGTTCCATTTTTGTAGATGTAGACTGTGGTCATGATTGTCTCCATGCCGGTAGGGTCTTATATTTTTTTTCTATCCGTTACAAATGCTCTCTTTTTTTCGCAGAGGGGTAGTGAGAAATCAAGGCTTTGTGCCATGGGCTTGGGCAGTCAGAGTAAAAGATGAGATTGCTGACCTCCCCGGTCTTATACACGTCTGCAAACCGAGTTTCTTGCTTCTTATTCAGGAGTTTGTGTTTAAACTGTTTCCTGGCAGTGTCACTCTTTAGATCAGGAGGGTAAGTGACTGTACAGAACTGCACTGGACTGCAGAGTGAGGCCACACCCTCTTCAGGGCAGCAGGGGATGAACGAGGCTCCTTCTGATTGGCTCATTCTGAGAGCTCATTTGCATGTAGCTGCTTTGGAATGTTGGGCAGGCTTCAAAAGTCAACTGATGCTTTAGCTTTAGCCTGGGCCTTTAGCTTAGCTTTAGCTTTAATTGTCAAAGTCACTTAAAATATTAGTGAAATGTTAAATAATAGATGTTTTCTTTGTGCTTTGTGCAGAGCTGCTGCTGTTTGTGGTCAGTGTTGGAACAGTTGTGCTGATCTCACTCCTGCAATCAGCTGCTCTGTCTGTCTCCTGTGGTTTTGAGTGGATCTCCTCCAATATCTTATCTTTTTTTTGTCTCTCTTGTAGACTTGTGTTTTGTTCTTGGTGTTTTGTTATGTAGAGTTTTCTGTGATTATTTCAACTTTTCTGTCATTTCAAAACAGAAAACAACACAAAAATTTCGGGAGCTCACGCAAACATGACTGTGAACCCTGTGGTCAGTCGGTCGGTGGGTGGGTGGGTCGGTCGGTCGGTCTCTCTCTCTCTCTCTCTCTCTGTCTCTCAATTTTTTTTAGTTAATGAAAGGAAGATCCAGGGTGAGGAGAGAGAGATGGCCTGAAGGTGATGTTGCGGAAATGTTATTCTAGTGCACACACTCTTAAACTATAACTAAACATTTACCATGCAGTTCCCTAAGCAGTCTTCAGTCAACAAAGCCAGTGCTCCAAGTTAATTTGTTCCAAGACTAGTTAAGGGATGCATTAACTAAGTTTTGCATAATGCTGGCTGCAACTTGTTCTTTGGTTTTCAGTGCCAGATGGAACAGTACCACTTTTTGTTCAATACCGATAAGAAAACTTTGGATATCTGCTGATACCAATCTGATGTTGCTTCTATGAAAAATACCAAGCTATATTAATTGAAGTACTTCACTCTTAAGATGAGCAAAAGTAGGCTGTCATGGTTAAACTACTGAAGCACTCTACTACCCCACAGCAGACATTACATCACATAATGTGAGGAACAAGACTGGTCTCAGTATGGCTCCCTGAGGCACACCACTAGCATCTCCAGACTAAGTGGCAAAAGTTTGTTTGGTTCTACATATAATAGTAATAAGAAATAGAGGTAGAAGTGATAAATGATGTAACTTCATTTAAAAAAAAAAAACATTTTCTGCAACATGTAAGATGACGTCTGCTTTATTTGGATGAAAGCGAACAAGATCAGTTGCCAGAGGCTGCTGTCAGCCCCACACTGCTGACATACAGCTCATAGTGCCGACTACTATCAGCAGGACTGACTGAAATATTTTCTTCTGTACCCTTGAAAGATGCTTAAAGATACACAGTGGATTTAAGGTTACAGTAAAAAGTGTCTCCAGCTGATGTAAAGCAGATTAGTGGCTATTAAACATTAGCAAGTGTCGTCCAGTGATCTTAACTGTGGTTGGATACAGTTGGTGGTAGTCTGACGGTCTGGTGGTACTTTGCTTTTGCAGGACCTGGTCGATTTGTCATACTTGTCATGGAGCTTGTCATGGAACCATGAATTCTGCTCTCTCAAATCCTGAAGAAGAATGTCTACACGTCAGTTTGTGATGTAAAGTTCAAGCGGAGTTGGGTTATGCAGTGGGACAATGATCAGAAGCTGACAAGTCCACATCTGAATGGCTCAAAAAAACAAAATGAAGGTTTTGAAGTGGCGGAGTCAAAGTCCTGAGTTGAATCCCTTTTGAGATGCTGTGGCAAGACCTTAAACTGGCAGTTAATGCTTGATAACCCTCCGGAATAGCAGAATTAAAATGATTCTGCAGAGAAGCCTGTGACAAAATGCCTCCACAGCGATGTAAAAAACTCATCACAAGTTATTGCAAACATTTGATTGCAATTGTTACTGCTAAAGGGGGGCACACCCAGTTATTAGGTTTAGGGGGACAAATACAAAAAACGATTTAAACGCTGCATTTAGTGTTTACGCGTATTGTCTCTTAGTTGGATGTTCTGTGACCTCTAAATGTGACCATTATCAAAAACACAAATCAGACATCAATACATTTTTACAGCACCATATATAATAGTCTAAAAACTACCCGCAACAATAAATACTCCAGCAGGAATGAGCTGTATACTCCTTTTTTATGCTAAATGCTCTTTTGTCTTAATGAGTGCCGAGTGTATTATAAAGCCTTTCCCTCTCCTCAGATATCACCCCACAAACCAAACAGTATTAATTAAAAAGCCAAGTCAGAGTCGCCCAATTACTCTTTACTGCAGATTGGAGCTTATGTATCTGAACTAGTCCCAGTACAGCCTGAGTTGACCATCATCTTTCTCCCCATACCCATCTGACATTATGGAAAGGCTGTCGATTCACAATTATCTTTAATGCTTATATATGAGTTCCGTCATTTCAGGCTATAGAATTGAAACACACATGACTAATGGGAGTGTGAAAAGATGAAAGAGAGGAGTTGAGTGGAGAGAATAGTTGGGTTTCTACCCTAAGGAAATTAAAAAAAAAAAAAAAAAAAGATCTAATGGAGGAAGTATCTGTGGGGAAAATGGTACAGGGTAGATGAGCTTATTATAGGGTTGTCATCAGGGAGAAAGTCAAACTGAGACTAAGAAAAATGTCTGTCTATATTTTTCTTTTTCATATTTTGAGTTTACATGTATTTCTTAGAGCTGTGCTGATTCTGTGATCAGTTATGGGACCATGATTCTGTTTGTCTTGAATTGGTGCTTCGAACAATGCTACTGTATGACTACTTGCAGCAGTGTTTGGGTGTTTGTTTATTTTGTTTATTTATTTATTTGTAACCATTTTGGGGTTAATAACCAAAAGTTCTATTACTGTGACTGTAGTACCTAATAAACCTTGATAAATGGCATTAGTTATGCAAGAGCAGCAAATCTAAGTCTGTCAATAACTGGGTTCTGCCGTTTCAGTCCAGTCAAGTTTTATTTATTTATTTACTTATTTATTTATTTTAGAAATACACACCCAATTCAACTTCTCTGTTAGTTGCTAGGTTTATTAGTGGTATTGTAGCTGGGAAATCACCAAACTGTGCTAGAAATAGGAAGTGAAGGATTGTTGGTAGCGTAATGCATTGTGGTATATTTACTTGGGGTGTTGCAATATGCATATTTATTTCAATTTTTCAATATGAGGGTCAGGAGACAATATGCTCTTTAACCGAAACACAGCTTTATAATTACAGATTCATAAAAATAAATGAAACATATCTGCCCTGTCTAGGTGTTTAACCCTTCATCAGACATGGATGCCACAGAGCATAATTCGCTCTAAGTGGGTGGGATGGTGGTCCTCCTACACTCATCATTTACCATGACACTAGCCATCTTGCCAATGCTTGCATTCGTTAACTAACGTTTATCAGTTGCAGTTAGCGTTGTCCTCAATGTGTTTCTCTTATTTAAATACTGCTTTTATAAGTCGCTTGTTTTGCCTTATGAGTGATGTGTCTGGGGTGTCATCGTTGAGAGTGATTTAATTCATTTATTTACAGTTATGGTATGACAGCTCTTATCTAGAGCAGCTTGCAGTTTATAAATGTTAGAGGTAGTGTTAGGAATCTTGCACAAGGCCTGTTATTGATGTAGCATAGCATGTTTTCTTAGGGAAGGGATTGAACCTCAGTTTACCGAGTGAAGGACGGGGTGCTACCTGCTACAATATGTAAACCACTGGTACAGGTTTTTTTTTTCATCCTGATAATTTATTTGGCTAATTGACCAATCATTTTCATCATAGTAAGCAGTGAGGTACCAGTTGAGCTCAGTAGTAACGATGTGAGGTGGGCAATACCCGGCTGTAATGTTTTTGATTGCTAGCGCAGCATCTCTTACATGTTTAAGGCTCATGGTTAAGTCACATGATGCTGTGTAATGGATGTCATTCTGCTTTTCACAGTACATATTTCAAATGGCTAATTGTATATGTAGGAGTATGTACTGTCACATTCATTCAGTCCTCCTGCTGCATGGCTACCCTCCTTTTCACTCTTATTCTCTTTTTCCTACTCCCTCTCTCCATCTCCTTCACCTACTGCCATCTCTCTCTCTCCCTTCACCTTCATATTGCTGTAGTGTGTTGATATGCAGAGGCTGTGTGCAGGCTTGCTTTCCAGTACACGTGTGTACACACACACACACACAGGAAGTGTCTCAGGCTCCCACAGTCACTGAGAGATTACGATCAGTGTGAAGCCACGGAGCCTGGCTTCTGGAGCAGAGAGAAAGTCAAAGAGATGAACAGATGAGATGGATAGAGGGTGAGGAAAAAGAGAAGTGAGACGAGAGTTGTAGAAATTGTGGCAACGAAAAAGAGTGGAGAGAGGGCAAGCTAGAACAGGAGGATGAGTAAAAAAAGAAATTGAAGAATGAAGGAAGAAAAGCCAGCAGCCTGGATGGGAGAGGTGAAGAGAAAGTGCTCTGAGAGTTTGGAAGCATAGAGAAACCGAATGATGTGTATAAAACTGACCAAAACCAACAGTTGGTCCTTATTAGTTGAATTACAGATAGGTGGTATTATATTATAGCCCTGTCCTTCACTGTTCATGTTTAAACAAGAGCTTCTCAATGTCTGCTTTTTAATTGTCATTGCGAAGCTGACCTTGGGCATGCTAATAATGCAGAAGGCTACAATATGCCAATGAGACCAATTTGTGGCACACATCAAATGTTTCGCTGTGTACTGTGAGCATCTTTACCAGTCACAGATCATCTTGATGGCATTTGTTCGTGTATTCAGTAGAGATCATACGATACCACTTTCTTGAACATTGTCCAGTATGGGTCCAGTACATTTTCTTTAAAAACATCTAAACTGTAAAATGAGCTACACAATGCAAACTGCAATAACGTTTGTGAACCATTTGTGATGCTGTGATTCAAACACCTACTGCTGCTTGCTGCTGTCCCATATTCCATCCATCCATCCATCCATTTTCTAAGCCGCTTCTCCGTCAGGGTCGCGGGGGGATGCTGGAGCCTATCCCAGCAGTCTTCGGGCGGAAGGCAGGATACACCCTGGACAGGTCGCCAGTCCATCGCAGGGCAGACAGACAGACACAGACAGTCACTCACACACACACACCTAGGGGCAATATTATTATATTTTATCAGAATAATGCACACCACTTGTTAACGACCCATCAAAGTATTGGCAGGGGTTTAATATTTTGTTGTATATTTGTCACAGTGTATATGATATTATATAGCAATATATTTGCCATATTAGCTATATGTGCAGGCTTAGTTTAAATGGCCGGTGGATGGGGGAGAGTCTTTTGCTGTTATCCCAGGTAGATAGTAGAAACTTGGAAAACTTTAGTTAAAAAAATAAACAAAAAAGAAAGGACAGCACTGAATACTGGTGGTGGGGATAGAGTGAGAGATGGAAAAAAGGGGGCAAGGAGGAGAGTGGGAGGGGGGGGAGGGGGGGGGCTACTCAGAGATGGTGGCTTTTTCATGTTTGTTTGTGTAAATGATGCGGTTCCGCTTGGCTGGGTGGTGTCTGTGTGCATAAATCATCATTACGCACAGGCAGCTCCTTTTAGCGCAGTCCACAAGACGCTTCACACACTCAACAGGCGCTTAGTACTGCTCACTGCTCTGTGTGTATGTCTCTGTTGTCCCACAATAACAGATGACCTTGCTTTGTGTGCATGTGTGTGTCCGTGGCAGGTGACTGAGGCAAAGCTTGTGCTGTGTGTATCTGCTCTGATATCTGCCCCTGATAGCAGTTACTGCATTTTGACTGCAAGAGGGGCAATAATGAGCCCACTAAAGTCTGTTGTCACTGTGCACACCCCCTTTTTTATTTATTTTTTTGAGCATCAGGATGTGGGTCATTCATACAGCATGTTGCAAATTTATTATACATGTTACTGCCTGTATGTAATAAGAATTGTTCAAGTCGAAACCTAATCTTAATCTCTAAGGAGGTTGTTTTTTTATTTTACCTAAAATGAACCTTTGAACTTATATCTCTAAAAACATCCACACATCCTTTCTATAAGCACATTTCTACAAGACCACCATGTCCTGTGCCAAATGTTGGCTAGAGGGGTATAAAGTCCCCCAGAATTGAATTGTGTATTTAAAGGGTTTTAGGCAAAAATGATCACAACTAATACAAATTCTCAGGCAGCATGTCAATGACCATTTTGTGTGATAATGTACAACTGTGTTAAACACTTGGACATCAGGTCAGGACGTCTTTGTTTATATCTTATATTTATATTAAATTATGCAGAAAAATACTGAATGAGCTGGTGTCTACATACTTTTGGACAAAGTGTATATTTCCTATGGAATCTGGACATATGTCCTGCAAATGCACAAAAACAAGAACACATATATACAGCAAAGATGGCTCCTCCTGACCGTGCCTCAAAACATGGACAAGAGAAGGACCAAAGCACTTTTCTCTCCTGCTCCTTCATTCTGTCCCTCGCTCAGCAAAACCCAGTCTAATAAATCACATCCCCAAATAAGGCTGTGAATAAAAGTTGCTCCAGCTTTAAAATGGATCATCTAAATCAGTGCAGAAGTGGCTGTTAAGGTGGCCATGTGATGAAGCAGATCAGGGCTGGGTTCGGCCTCAAATGTCTTTCCCCTTTAATTGGTACAGGCCACTCAGGAGAAGCAGGATGGTGGACATATGGTTAATGGCTGACTTCAGGTTATTAAGATTCCTCTCCTGAACATGAAGGTTCTATCATTATTCACATTAGGATTAGGGTTATTAGTCCATAGTGGCAATAATGACAGCTGTCATCAGATAACTAATAAATTAAAATAACTACATGAACCAGACTGGCCTAGAACCAGCCTCCAAAGCAGGGGGAAAAAAGTACATTTTTGCTGTGTGCATGATCCCTGTTGGCAACAGGAAAAATGTTTCATTTATTTTGTCATTTTGTGTGCCATTGTGTCTTTTATCACTATATAAAATATGCACAACCTTCATTTCTTGTTGGATGAAAAGTTTTTGATGGTGTTGAGTAGTGGTGTGAAGAAATCTGACATGAGTGTGCAAAGTTAGACCTGGTTGACTGCAGCGGTATTCAACAGTTACCAAGGTAGTCTGATCCCTGGTCATGACATTTTATATTGGTTTTAATTTGGGCTAGTAATGAGTAGTAAATATAAATATAATAGAAGCCCATCTTTGTATGTCTGTTACCCTTCATAACAGTACTGTGTTCCATGGTCCATGCAGGGAACCCTTTTTAGTGCATTGTCAGATGCACTAAAAACACTCAGTTGAAGTAAGGGGAATGTAAATATATAACATATTTTGCAATGGCTTTGAATTCGATTTGGTTGATCAGATCAGATTTCAGAAAACTGATTTGCATGAATTTGCATCCCTAGTCTGAATAAACTACATAATGCTATTCTTGTGCTGCTTTGTGGCCACCAGTGGACCTCACTGCTAAAAACATAAGTGACCTTACTTATTTAAAATAACAAAAGTAGGAATAAAAACTAAAGCAGGTATAAATGCCAAAGGCTGTGAAAGAAAAAACAAGTGTCAAACTGTAACCTGGACTACATCTAATATTAAGAAATGAACCTGAGTAGTCAAGTCCTGTTGCATTTGGACTAATATTTTAAGCTCTGTCAGACACTTTAACACACCACACACCCATGCACACGTTTGCAGTGATTTTATAAACCTTTGCTTCAGTGGGCTTCCTGCACACTTTCTTGTCTATCTGCATGTCTGTTGTTATTATTCTTTATCCTCAATTCACATTTTCTCCTGTTTGCTTCCCCTCGCTCTCATCTGTTCCCTCTCCATCCTGCCCTCCCTCCTACCTTTCCCTCTCTCTCTCTTCTCTCTCCAGCAAACTAATAGCTTCTTTCCATCCTTCTCTCCCTCCACTTTCCTGCTTGGCTGTCCTCCAGACCCTCTATGTCTGCCAAAAAGATGAAGCTGTGTGTATGTGTGGCAGTGAAGAGTGTGGCACATTGCTCTTCATCCTCCTCCATCCCCCCTTTCTCTCTGCCTTTCATCAATCCCCTTTCCACCACCCTTCGTTCCAAATTCCACATCCCTGCACTGAGTGACAGTCCACTCCTGCTAGCCATGGTCAGGTGGGTCTCCTGATTTGTACTCAAGCTGTTAGGGCTATTGGACATTGATTTTTTTTTTTTTTTTTTTTTAAATCCAGCAATCAGCTTAATTTTGTGACTCATTGAAGTGAGCTGATGCAATCTGCTGCATGCAGCCCAGCCACTTCTCTTCCTTCTTCCACTTGTTTCTGGCTACACATCTTTTAAACACACCACCATCCTCACTAAAGACCTGGAAATTTCAAATGAGCCCCATAGCCTGCCGTGTGTAATGTGTAAGTGATTGTGTTGGATTTGATGGGTTAGATCAGGTCAGATTTGACTTTTGTTTATTACTTTGGACTATACATTCTTTACATTCTTTTGCAACAATAACAATCATGGTGACAAAGACAAATAATACAACTTGTTTTTTTAACCCATTATTTTTCTATCTTGATACTGCTAGGAGAACAATTTACACTCATCCACGGACAAGTCATAGTCATTATATGGAAAGGAATGAAATTGTCCAACTTTTTAACACTTTAAGGGCTGACATCACAGCCTTCAAACATTTCAGCTGTTTAAGAGATGAGCACACTTCAGATTCCTTGTTGAACTTGAAAAGCTTTAAGAAACCCTAGAACAGATCTATATTACTACGCAGTCACCTCTTTCGCCTGTTCATTAGATCAGTGTATACGAATTGAGCTTCAACAGAAGTTCAGTTTGTATACACTGACCACCCCCCTACCCCCCACGTAGCATTTCAAAGCACAGCATCACATGTTGCAAAGCACTAGGTACAGATTTATTATATCTAAAAATATTTTAAATCTTTGTCTTTTATGTTTGTTTTAGTTGGTAAATTTCGTTGAAACTTTTTTAGTCACTTGTAATTTGCTTGAATAGACTGAAAACGAGGGTTCACCCTCATTGTAGTTCTGAGTCGAAATAAAGGTTGGTTAATGGATTGACTTCAGACTTTGAAACAACAGGTTTTACAAGATATGTCGAAGTTTGTGGCCACCCCTTCTCATTAGTGAATTCAGCTGCATTAGGGTACATTCACTGCTGACACAAGAGTTCAGATGCACACAAAGCTTGTATAATCTCCATAGTAGAGCATCTTCAGTAGAATGGGGCACGCTCAAGGAGCTGCACATGAGCCGGAGGTCACCATGCAGAGTGCTATGTGTCAGCCAGAGGAGTATAAACCACTTTCCAGCATTGGGCATTGGGTAGTGGAAATGCATTCTCTGGAGTGATGGAGCTCTGTCCAGTACCCTGTGATGTGGCCTTGTAGAGCTGAATAGGACTGTTTTTAGTTGATGGTCTTATCGGTGATACACACGCACTGAGAGCACGGACAGAAATGATCAGAGATCTGCACACATACAGGAGGTTTTTTTTTGTTTGTTTGTTTTTTGTGATGTCCACAACAAGTATAGTTTATCTTCCAACAGAAGATACATTTACACGTCTCGATTTTTAATTAATTAATTGATTTATTTTTTGTACGTAATGTTGATAAAAATAGTGATGGAGCTAAAAAAAAAAAATAGGTGATTAACGATACCTTGCATGTACCTATTCACCAAGAATCTACTCTCCAAACTTGTCATTAAACAAAGAGGCATCAGGCAGTGCCTTCTTAGCTGTTTAATGTAATATCTTTTTGTGAGGTAATCTTTAGAGGCATTAAACTCTTAGGTTGTTTGGTTCCCATCACAACCACTGTGAACATTTGAGTGGGACAGTTTCTCTGCAATGGAATGTTTTGCATTAAACCTCTCTGAATGACTTTTACATCCAAACCATTTCATTTTATACTTTTTTTTTTTTTTAATTAGTAGGAATTAGCTTCATTACAGAGGGGTACATGCAAAGGCTATAAACATTCATTGTTTATACATTTGTTTTGAACATGACTTGTTTGTCTGAAGCACGATATTATTACAGTAAAACTTTATTACAGTAAAGTCTATTTTTTTACTTTGAGGATTTTTTTTGTGTTATTATTGCCTCTATTACACACAGACTCTTTTGCAGAGGCACCAACACATTAGTTTATATCTTTCTCTGCCCACCGGTGGTGTTTAAAAATGAGAAGACTCTAGACGGTAGGTCATTACAGTTAGATGGAAGATTACAGGAAATTAGTGTTTTATCTTTTAAACGATATAATGAATCTTACTTAATGTGACAAAAGACATGAACTAACAAGGTAAAAAAGACCAATTGGGATGTCAGTGTGGCTTTTATATTGGACATTCTAGTTAAATTTAAAGTTTTATTGTTGCATGAAAAGCATGTTAATGATTTAATTGGTTGCTACTTCTTTTAAATGATTTCCTTTCTTTGTTTTTTGTTTACTCCTCCATCTATGCATTTTCCTATTAGCTGGGGCAGGGTTGAGTGCTCCTGATTAGAGTGAAAGATGTGCACTCACTCTTTCTTTCTCTCTCTTTCTCTCATGCCTCCTCCCATTGCTGCTCTTGCTTTGTCTTTAACTCTCTCTCTCTCTCTCTCTCTCTCTCTCTCTCTCTCTCTC